>NC_142351.1:57113457-57266790 GCF_059441175.1 Urocampus carinirostris | reverse complement strand
CCGCGGTAAAGCAGGCAGCAGGCCATGTACTTGCCATGCCGAGGGTCGCATTTCACCATCTGATTAGATGGCTCGAAGCAAGAGCTGGTGATCTCGGCCACAGTGAGCTGCTCATGGTAGGCCTTCTCCGCCGAGATGACTGGGGCGTAGGTGGCCAGAGGGAAATGGATGCGGGGATAGGGCACCAAGTTGGTCTGAAATTCGGTCAGGTCCACATTCAGGGCTCCATCGAAGCGCAGAGAAGCGGTGATGGAGGAGACAATTTGGCTGATGAGTCGATTCAGGTTTGTGTACGACGGACGGTCTATGTCCAGGTTCCTGCGGCAGATGTCGTAGATGGCCTCGTTGTCAACCATGAAGGCACAGTCTGAATGCTCCAAGGTGGTGTGTGTGGTGAGGATGGAGTTATACGGCTCCACCACAGCCGTGGACACCTGAGGAGCCGGATAGATGGCGAACTCCAGCTTGGATTTCTTGCCAAAGTCCACTGATAGGCGCTCCATCAGCAGAGAAGTGAAACCAGAACCGGTACCCCCTCCAAAAGAATGGAACACCAGAAAACCTTGGAGGCCAGTGCACTGGTCGGACTGAAATACAACAATCGATGTCCTTTAGATATTTGTTAATGATAAGTTTATTTTCAGTAACAGGGACATACAATTGACTTTTGATGAATACTATAAAATCTAGGTATGTTCAATACCACATTTTTTCAGGTACCACAAACTGTGTTTGTGATGTGCAAGCTTATCTGGAAATTGAACTGTGAATGTGAAGTGCAATGGGTTTTATTTATTAGGACACACATTTGGACAAGCTGGTGATTTTGTTCCTTGGAACCAAAATGACTATCTGACTATATGTCGCTCTAGGCTACAAAACGCTCCAGTCTGTAAATCGTGTTTTTTTTTTTCATTTTCAAAAAAGATCATGTTGAGGGTAGACCAGAAGATGCTTGTATTAAGTGTAATGTAGGTTTGAGATCAGGGGCTGTTGTATCTACCATTGTAGGCTTGTGCAGCCTTTTGGGCCTCAAGAAATCACCAAGGATTTGAGGGCTCTTGAAGCACAGCGTAATGCAACACGCGTGAAAAATCTTTTATTCATGGTAGGCACAAGAAAAACTGAATGGAGCTTTGAAGTTCGAAGCCAGTGGTTCCTCCAACCAGGAAAAACAAATTGCTTTATTGGTACTTTTTTACTGTTTTACTGTAGGAATCTTTTGTCTGTTTTCAAAATGCATCACATACATCTTCAGAATATTGGTGTGAAACAATATTTTTTACTGTGTCTACATTGAAGAAACTACCAATCTAGGAAACAACTTTCGTTTGCAAAATACTGTAATTCCCCTTAGACAGATTTCTTTTTCAATTAATTTCCTTGGGATATTTAAATTCACCCTCTCATAATTATACCGCGGAAAAATGAGACAGTTAAAGTGCCAATGGCAGCAAATTAGGCCGTTATAGTCCGTGGAAAAATGGTTCAAATAAAACCATTAACAGGAAGTGCCTAATGCCGACCTAACAATCTTTTCTGCCGCTACTATTAATAGTAATTAATTGGATTTAGATTTCAATTTTCTGTAAAATCTCATCCAATGTTACACTCACTTGCCTACTAGCCTATTTTGATTCCCATATGCCAAACAACGTCGAGAATCATTCGCTATACCAGAAGTCACCAACGTGGTGGCCATGGGCACCAAGGAGCCCCTTGACAACACCGGAGATTCCTTTAGACCGGTTCTAAAAAAAGTAATTGGTCATTGTGATTTTTGAGGAAAATGTACATTTTGGTATCTGACTGATCATATTGGGTAACATAAAGTCTTGTATTAAAACACATATCCAACCTAGTAGCCCTTCAGTCTAATTAGTAACTAAAAGTAACTCTTCACTAAAAAAGATTGGCGACTTTTGGTCTGCGCAGAATCAATCACAGTTTTGGATACTATGTCGGATATTAAAGAAGGGAATTGTAAATTGGTTTCGAATAATATATGGTATACGATATATGGAAAAGTGAAAAATCATATACGGTACATGTATCCTTCTTTATGTCCATTATGAACAGAAAATATGTACAATTTAAAAGACACAGAGCCTTAGAAATATAGTGCAAAAAGTAACGGTCAGAACCCATTTGGAATTGCTTTGCCAGTTCTCACCAGCTTACGGATCCGGGCCAGCACATTGTCAATATGCTCTTTTCCAACCGTGTAATGGCCACGGGCGTAGTTGTTGGCAGCGTCCTCCTTCCCGGAGATGAGCTGCTCAGGATGGAAGAGCTGACGATATGTACCTGTGCGAACCTCATCTGCGAGGAGGTAGAGAAGCAGGAAAAGACATATTACAATAAAGCCACTCTGGGAACAACAAATACAGAATTTAGATGGTCAGGTGAAGAGAACGGCAGATTTGTTAATAGATCATAAGATGGTTGTGTGTTCTTCTTGATGGTGGGGGCTTTAGAGTTTCTGCATATTGGCATTGAACGGATATTTATGATGTGAATTTCGCGTTGGATGCCTCCTTTGTAAGATCTTCTGGGTACATACCTTATTGCAAGGTGTTGCCTCAGGACATTCCAGGAGAAACTAAAGGGGCTATGTCCGTTGGCTCTGCATTGCGTTAAAGGGTGGCATATGATGTGGCTTGGGATACTTAATACATTAATCCCTGGTGAGATATCCCACTGCAAGGTAGCCCTCAGAAGATCTCTCTTGGCTGTCCTGTGAACACTTTTGGAACCTCTTAGATACACTAAGGTTGAAGTGGCTTGGGAGATGAATATTTGCGATTCCCTGCTAAAATATAAGTGCGAGAAAATGATAGCTTACCAATGACGGTGGGCTCCAGGTCGACGAATATGGCCCGGGGCACATACTTGCCTGTCCCTGTCTCACTAAAAAAAGTGGTAAAAGAATCATCAGAGCCTCCCGCCTTCCTGCTTTCTGGCATTTGGCCATCGGGCTGGATGCCGTGCTCTAAGCAGTACAGTTCCCAGCAGGTGTTGCCCATTTGGACGCCAGCCTGGCCAACATGGATGGAGATACACTCGCGCTGCAAGAGATTTAAGATGGTAAACTTTTTAAAAGGTTCACAAATCAAAGCATAACAACGCGATGTGTAGCCTAGCAAGCCGGAAGTATATAAACAAGCAGCTAGTGAGGGTGACGCTTCCTTCCACACCCTGTTCTGGAATTTGGAAGTTTTTTGAAAGATAGTTTAGAGGAGCGAAGGGGAGGTCTGGGCATGCAAAGACATAACAAGTTAGTTCTCATTTGTAGTCTGGCCTCCAGCAGTCAACTAGAACTTCGCAAACAGTTTCGAAATCATCAACTGTAGCATTACATTTGAAAGCAACTTTCTGTCAAAATGAGGTGCTAACAACAACTTAGTGACGGTTTTGGTGCTGGACTTCATTCTCCTCTAGAGGGGGATGGGACATGGCGCATGGAAATGTTTGTGTTGTTGTGAAATTCCAATCTGTGAAATTCCAGGCTCTCTCTCTCTCTCTCTTTCTCTCGCTCTCTCTCTTTGTAGATAGCCAGGCCTCAAACGAGTTCACAACGAATCTCTTGTGTTTTTCCATTGAAGCCACAACTTGTAAGATGGCGTTTCAGTCTGCCTGCTGTGCATAAAAACTAGGAGAGAACTACCAAATCCCTTTCTGCCAATTTTATATATTTCCTAACATTGACAACTCGCTCGATCATGTACTGCTAATACATAAGTAAATCTAATTTCACATCCCATATGGATTCCATTATCACCAACAAAGACGCACAACATCTGACAAAATGAATCATCACTAAAGATATTATGAAGAATAAACTTGTAGATTATAATGTACACTGTTGTCACTTTAAAGTAGTCTTTTCCTTGAATATACTTAAAATTTTGTTATTTTGTTGAAAAAAATACAGTGACAAAATTAATATTTTTTTTTCTATGGAAAATATTCGGAAATAAAATCCTGTATTTAAATACCTTGAATTTGGGTTTTGTGTATTAGATATTATTTATTCTGAAAACTCCAACAACCCCACCTGAAGAATTGGTCATTTAATTGTAACGACCTATAAGATTGGGTCCGCACAACAACAACAAAATGGGTCATCAGTTAAAATCAACCCAAAAGGTGTTTTGCTGCACAACCCTAAAAATGGTTCTATTTTTACTAAAGAAAAAAAAAGTAAAGCTACAGTTTATTTAGTTTAAAACAACACAAAATATTGCACAAACACCAAATAAAATTGATCTAAATAGTAAAAGACACCACCTTTTACTTAATTTGGGTTTATTTTGACCCAAACTGATTTTAGAAGCCATGAAATTGCGCAATAAAATAGAAAGTACAGACTCATAGATTTGTTGATCCGAATTGGGTATGAACTTCGATCTAATGTCCGCTATGCTGAAAACAATGTTCTTGTCTCCACATCAGGCTGAAGTTTACAATTCCATGCCAAAAAGACATGAGGGTTGTTATCGTTCCCATGAATGTTATGTCTTGAATGGTTGAACAGGAAGTGTCATCCAATGAAGTTGTACTACGCACTGTAAATGTTTCAACACACCCATCCCGCCTGAATTTGAGGTCAATGCATTACTCAACTAATACGCAACAAAAAACTAAGACTCGACACAACTGACTACAACCGGATATACCACTTTAGCCAAGGTTCTTTCTATGAAACCAATTTTATCAGGTAAAAATCTCATATAGAAGTCGTCAAGGAAAGCTCATGGGCCTCCCCTGGGCAGGAAGGCAAACACGTAGGCCCTCCCGCCAAACAGGCCTCAAGCCCCCACATGGAAAGTGTTAACCTTCACTGAAGCCGCAGTCACATGCCTGGAGGCGCCTTTCCACCACTGTGCTTCCTCTCATTTCTGCTTTATGCACTCGCTTGCATTCCTTAGCCGAGCTGATGTGGCTCGATCACAAAAAAACAAACATCGATAATAGCAATCTTGAGAAGAAACTCACCATTTTTGTCCTTTATAGTGTTGAATGTCTTGCAAAAAGTTTCAACCGGATGGTCCTCACAGTGTACCTATGATGAGATCTCTGTGAGTGAAGTCCCATCAGAGTGTCTCACTTGTATACTTTTATGACTGACACAGTGGGAGGAGGCAGAGGTGGAGCCACCAGTCGTGTTTCCACCCATTTTGGCCAACAGTTTGAAACAACACTTCCTGGATTTACTCTTCCGACTTAAAGTGGCTAAATGTGTTGATTCATTTGATTAGGAAACCTTTAACTGTTTTGGCACCGTACTTGAATAGTAGTAGGCATATGCCAACATTGCGATACTGGGAATTGATATAGGCTTCGGACCGGGACATAGGGGCATATCAGATCTGAAAGATAAGAGGGAGCAAGTCCATGTATGATTTTGTATAATACTAAGAGAACCTTGAAATCACATCTAAGGCTAACTGGGAGCCAATGCAGGTTAGCCAAAATCGGTGTTATGTGATCGTACTTTTTTGTCCTAGTTAAAAGCCTCGCTGCGGCATTTTGTACCAGCTGAGGGCTCTTGATTTTGGACTTCGGGAGACCGGAGAGTAGTGCATTACAGTAATCGAGACGAGAGGTAACAAACGCATGAATTATAATTTCCGCATCCGACGGAGACAGTATTGAACGGATTTTAGCAATGTTATGAAGATGGAAGAAAGCGGTTCTAGTAATTTTCTTTACATGCATTTCAAAGGATAGATCAGGGTCAAATACAGGGGTGGCCAACCATTCAGCGACTAAGAGCCAATTTTTCGTCTGTGTTACTACAAAGAGCCACATCATAGTTGTTAACGGGGGCGAGTTGATTATTTTTTTTTCTTTGTTACTAAAAAGCCACATTATACACATAAACATCTTTTAATCATGTACGCACGCATACACAAATCTCTACTCGACTAGATCTGATGAAAATAACCACACCAACATGATAATATCAATAATTTTCAACAGTTAACATTGTGAGCACTGTTCCAGATCCATTATCGACTTGAGGTCTGAGAGCTTGGGATAGTCCTTGTCCTTCTCTTCCATGAAATTTCACTGGATCCAAAAGCTCAAAGAAGCGAGATAGTACCTGGCTTTTTGACAGCCACCTCACAGTGCAGTGCAGCGGCAGGTCACCTGGAAGTCCTTGGTCCAGTTCAGCGATGATATTCCTGAATATCCTCCGGTTAAGCGCATGTCACAGCATATCCCATGTTGTAACAATGACAATAAAGGCATATTCTATTCTATTCTATGCAGGGATCAGAATGGAGATTTTCATTTTCAGCTGAAATAGCCAGGGTCCAGGAATACAGCAGGGCGGAGCACGTTCAATAAAATAATATAAACTCTCCTATTCTGGCAAAAACGTCCTGTGTTCTTCTTCATATTTTAGTCTGGCTGTGCCTTTTTACCTGCCATTTCAAGAGGTAATTTCACATAAATTGACTACAATACATTTTGTCAAACAAATATTTTCTCGTCGCTCGTTTTACGTCACTAAAACAGACATTCATTGTCGGAGTGCCATCTAGCTGTAGGGAAGGCAAATTACAGTGCCGGCTAAACATTCTTGAGGTATGTCATGTTACAGCTTCGAAAGAGCCGCATTAAACTAGTTCAAGAGCCGCATGCGGCTCGAGAGCCGCGGGTTGGCCACCCCTGGTCAAATATGACACCTAAATGTTTAACTGAGTCACTCTGTGTGATGTGACATTTGTCAATGTTCACAGCAGTTTTTGAGAATAAGTCAAGGCATTTAGATGGACCAAAGACTAACATTTTGGTCTTTTCAGAGTTAAGACGCAAGAAATTGAGTGGCATCCACTCTTTTATCTCAATGAGGCAGGCCTCCAAATTTCCAGTTTCGACAGATTCCTCCAAGTAAATACAGTGTAGTATCGATCTATACTTATCCGATACCGATACTCATCAGGATCATAGAATAATTGAACCCCTCTCCCTTCGAGAGGATTTGGAATTATTTGCTAAGTATTGTTGGACACAATATAATTGCCATCATATGATTACAATATATTTCAGGTCAGCTGAGAAGGCCTTGCAGGACCTCACGGCCCACCACTGGAAATTAAAAATACTGCTTAGCAGGGGTCTCAAACTCCTGTCCCAGTGGCCAATAGCGGCCTTCAAGGATATAACTTGAGGCCCCCGCCTTAATATGAAAGTTAAAACGAGTGCTACAAACCACAGAGACTCTGTGACTTAACTGCACCATTTTCTTACTCATTTATTTGCCCAGCCTTTAAAAGAAAAAGCAAGCAAGAAAGAAGGGAATATAGTAGGAAAAAAGATAGGGTATTAAAAATATTTTAGAACAGTGCACAGCCCTTGGAGACTTCTTGTGATTAAGGGCTATTCAAATAAACATGATTTGACTTGGAATGTTTTTATCTGAACTGTTTTGTGGAAAACGAGGTTTCCTCCAACCTCAAACAGACCTTAGCCGAGGCGTCCCCTAGTCAATTGAGTTTAAGACCCTTGCTGTATAACAATGTGAACAAGACAACTAAAATACCTTCAAGTGCACAATTTTTTGAAAATAAAGTCAGGATTGCAAATACATTGGAAACATAATCGGATTGAATTTGAAAATTATTGTATAATCTAAAAAAACATAGTACTAATTGATCCAAGTGCTCGCTCACCATTGATAATTTTGATATTTTGATCGTCCACTCACCCTTAACATCTACCTCTGTCAGACATATCAATTCAGAACTGGAGGCTAGTTCAAGAAACAAGTTAATCATAAAACTGATTTAAATAACAGCATACAATAAACATGCGATTCGTAGCGCAGGTGTTGTCATAAAACCAGGAAATATCCGCCTAAAATGTAATCTCAGAACTACAAAGCAAACATATTGTTAATGATTTACCTGGTCCTATAAAAATTCAGCATTTGAAGTTCTCTAATTTGTATTTTGTATTATATTATATTATATTATATTATATTATGTTATATTATATCATATTATATATTTATGTAATATTGGGAGCATATCCACTTTGTTGGGAAAATCAATCCACCTCCAAGTGTGTAATATTACTGTAAAATGTTGGTAAAGTTTGACATTAAATTAACATTTATTATATATTACTAGAACAGCTTTCTTCCATCTTCGCAACATTGCTAAAATTCTTCCTATGCTGTCTCAGTCAGATGCGGAGATCATAATTCACGCGTTTGTTACCCCCCGTCTCGATTACTGTAATGCACTACTCTCTGGTCTCCCGAAGTCTAGAATCAAGTCTCTTCAGCTGGTACAAAATGCAGCAGCGAGGCTTTTAACTAGGACAAAAAAGTATGATCACATAACACCGAGTTTGGCTAACCTGCATTAGCTACCAGTTAGCCTTAGATGTGATTTCAAGGTTCTCTTAGTATTGTACAAAATCATACATGGACTTGCCCCCTCTTATCTTTCAGATCTGATTTGCCCCTACGTCCCGGTCCGAAGCCTACGATCTGAGAGTGCCGGTCTTCTGGTGATCCCAAGAGCAAAGAAGTGTTCTGCTGGTTCGAGAGCGTTCTCCATCCGGGCACCGGTGCTGTGGAATGCTCTTCCCCCTGAGATCCGATCTGCAACCTCAGTGGAAATGTTTAAATCTAAACTTAAAACTCACTTCTACTCCATAGCATATGAATAACCTACTCTTCTCGTCGGCTGAAAAATAGTCTGTGTAATATAGTGTAATAATCTGTGAAGCCCTTTGAGACTCTTTGTGATTTAGGGCTATACAAATAAAATTGACTTGACATGCACTACTCTCCGGTCTCCCGAAGTCCAAAATCAAGAGCCTTCAGCTGGTACAAAATGCTGCAGCGAGGCTTTTAACCAAGACAAGAAAGTTTGATCACATTACCCCGATTTTAGCTAACCTGCATTGGCTCCCTGTTAATGTAAGATGTGATTTTAAGGTTCTGTTGGTATTTTACAAAATCATTCATGGACTTGCTCCCTCATATCTTTCAGATTTAATTTCCCCCTATTTTCCGGTCTGGAGCCTTCGCTTTGAAAACGCTGGTCTACTAGTGATCCCAAGAGCCAAGAAGAGATCCGCAAGTTCGAGAGCGTTCTCCATCCGGGCCCCAGTGCTGTGGAATGCTCTTCCCCCTGAGATTCGATCTGCAACATCATTGGAAATGTTTAAATCTAATCTTCAAACACACTTCTACTCTATAGCACATGAATAACCTATACTTTATGTTGATAATATGTGTATCATTTGCCCTCATGTAGGTTTTAGATTAGGTGATGGTGTTAAAATAGTCTGCAATAATAGTTTGCTGTAGTCTTTCATCTGTGCAGCCCTTTGAGACTCTTTGTGATTAAGAGCTACAAATAAACATGACTTGACTAGACTTGACTTGACATTTTTAAATAGTATTACAATTGTGACTCTAGTGCACAGTATCAAACTGATGGCCCATGGTTCAACCATGGCCCACCACATCATTTTATGTGGTCCATGAGACAATGCCGAGATAAGCACAACTGCAATTTAAAATACGTCTACTGGATGTGACCAAAGACAAGCGCCACTCAGATAGCATCCAACGTAGCCGTATTTACTGACTACCACTGATCAACCAGAGAACATTGAGGAAACACATTGTGATATTATTTTACTTATGTAAAAGTCATGGACACACGGTTCAAGGGTCATACAAAAAAATACAAAATTATAAAACCAGTACCTCGGTGTCTTTGCAAAAGTTTTAAAGTAGCTTTAGCTCCTTTCTATAATTGTTATAAAATCAAGCTCCCTTATTCAGGTTAACATTTTTCATTAAAAAAAAAGTTTTTTTTTTTTTTTTTTTTACATATTTTTTTACACAGTCAATAAATATTAAAAAAATCTTTAAATTTCCAAAATAGAGTATAATAATACATGGTTCAACTTTTATCGTTCTCTTTTTAGCATTTACAAGTATATCCTAAAGCATTGAATGCAGTTTTTTGATTTAAATGCATTGAATGTAATGCTTCAGAATAGCGAATGGAAGTTTTTATCCTGACTACTCTAATGCGGTGTTTATATTGTCCATTGCCATTTGTAGAGGAGACACACAAGAAAAATCTGTTAAAGCAGTGTTTCTCAACTAGTCCAGCTTCAAGACCCACGATACCACCCTACTTGCAAGTTGCAACCAAATTCCGAATGAAAAAAAAGTCAAATTTATTGAATGGAAAGATTGTGAAGCTTGAAGCTGGCTACCATAACTTCAAAATATTGTATTTGCTGACGCTATCTTCTGGCTGAAATCATCATTGCAGTTGCTGTCAAGCCCCACTAGACGCTACAGCGGCATCTAGTGGAATAATAATACAGACATACTTTTTTATTGTAATCCCAAACGCTTCACTACAGTTGCTTCGTCTTCAATATAATAAAATCCATAGCACACGTATTTGCCACTGTATGTGCTTTTGGCCATGTTCAACATTTGCAAACCAACTTTAACAGTGTTTTTCTGCGATATGTAAACAGTGGGTGTCACCTCACATTTGCAGGGAAATATTGTTGTTTTGTTAAGGAGTTTAAATGACCTTCAGTTATTTTTTTTTCTTAGCATTATTTTGCCAAGGCAAATGCCTGCAACCCACTGAAAACCCACTAGTTAAGAACCACCGTGTTAAAGGATGTCTCAGTATATATATCAGTATCAGAAATTATTTCCCCCCCATTTTATTAACACTCCACTTATTGAAACATAAATATTTTGTTTGTTTGTTTGTACATGATTCAATTGTTTGTTTGTTTGTACATGATTCAAATTGAATCGTTTCTTGTACATGATTCAATTGTTTGTTTGTTTGTACATGATTCAAATTGAATCGTTTCTCCGGCGCCGTCACGAATGGCAGCCACTCCAGCAGCTCCCGTGTTATTTTCGATTGTTCTCAGCTCAGGGATGCTGCTGGAAAAGTGAATTTCCCTTCGGGGATGAATAAAGTATCTATCTATCTATCTATCTATCTATCTATCTATCTATCTATCTATCTATCTATCTATCTATCTATCTATCTATCTATCTATCTATCTATCTATATATATATATATATATATATATATATATATATATTATATATATATATATATATTATATATATATATATATATATAATATATATAATATATATATATATATATATATATATATATATATATATATATATATATATATATATATATATATATATATATATATATATATATATATCATACTTGATATAATCGCTTGTAGCAAAAAAAAAAAAAACAGCACAGAATCGATGCGAGACTGTTTTTTGTAATATTGCTCATAGCCAGCAGAGAGCGCCAACACTATTGTGTTCCGCTCTCCAATTGGCAGAACTGTAAGAGGAATTTAGAACAGGTTTACTGGGGTCTCTTAAAAGTTTTTTGTCTAGGTAAGAAGAAGTATTCCCTAATTAGTGTAGCAAAGTATTAATGATATCAAGTCGGCATGACGAGGTTCAGAAATGTAGGATTTGGCTTTTGACATTTTGTGGCCTGATGGAGCTTACTCAGATCTCCAGCTGTGAATGGAAACATCCTCATAATCCTCAAACAAAGTATGGTAGCCTCCAGACTTTATCCCCCGGATTCCTCTTCAGACGATTCCCGGGAAGCTCTTGGAAATAGCAGATGGTTTTGCGATAAGCACTTCGTTTGTTCCCCCTTATTTTTCAGATTCAGAGATTACTTTTCCCTTGTGAAGTATTTGTATCGCATCCTCCTTTAAAACGGTGAAGCAACAAATCCCTCCCGCACTGAAGTAATTACCACTCAGTGGTTTATTAGCTTGGGGTGTAAATTAAAGATTTGGGGATCTTGAGAGTCACTCTTGTGCATGCAGTTTATCTTTTGGGTGCTTGTGTGGATGTGTGTTTGCATAATGATCTGTTCTATTGATTGGAGTGTTTGGAACCCTGTTGACACACAGTTTCACGTGCGATTGAAATACTCTTTGAAGGATTATCCATTTAATATTTGGCCCTTATCAATTATTATTTCGGCATTCTTTGAGACACTTTACACTAGTGAGCTCTCAAAGAGAAATGCTACATTTTGATAACGAGATATCTTCCCTTGTTGTCAACTATGTTGGGGTACATGAGAAGCAGCGGCATGCAGTGAGGTTTGTGTCTGGAGAGGCAAAGTTAGATTTACAGCATTGTTGGAGATGGCATACCGAGGACCGAAAAAGAACTGTTCTAACAACATTAAACAATGGACTTGTGCCAAGTTTGCAGTCAAGGTTAAAACTTGAGATCGTATTAAAGTAAAGAAAGAAACACACTCTGAGACGGAGATTGATTTTGGGTAGCCCTTTCATCGGAGGCGCATTCCACCTGAGCTCTCCCCTAGATCTGCTTCCAAGATCGGCTCGGAGAGAAAAGACACCCATCCAATAACTACTAGCCCATTTATTCAAAACACAGGCGTAAAACAACACATCTGATTGGCTTAAACAAAATAAGATGAATACATGAAACAAATCTGATTGGCTTAAACAAAATCTCATGATTAAATGGAGCAATATAATGCTGGTCGCTAGATGGCTTCAGAGCATAATAAAATAACAGAAAGAAGGGAGGCAAGCTTGTGACTAGGCATCCCGGCACTAAAGTGAAGGACATCTTGATTAATAGTTAGCCGGCCCAAAGATGATACTATTGTTGTAAGAATACAAACTGCGCTTAGATATAATCTTTGGCTTCGTTAAGGTACTTTTGAGGATAAAATCATACGAAGGCACATTCAAACTATAATCAAACTATAATTTCCCTGACATTTGCCACGACCCAAAAAGAGACCAGGACCCGTAACAGTGGAGAAAGCTGTCCAGAGTTGCATCCAGGCGGTTAAGGGATCCGTGAAATTATATCTTATTGATCATTTGTCTGTGCTCTGCTACTTCTGAATAAAAGCACCAATAGATATGTAATGCTCCTTTATGAAAAATGAAATCCATTGAAAAATAAAAAAATACTGAATGGCTTGACGTGCTGTCAGCTCGCTTATTTTATCACTTATTCTATTGCTTGGAGCTGAGATTTGCTCTAAATCAGAATCCTTGGTCTCACTACTGCCCTCTGCCATGAGACAAGAGAATTGCATGCCTCACTCTGCAAACACTCAGCACAGTAGTATATTACAAACTAATTGTACTAATAATATTCATAATTAAATGTGAAAATTCCAAAATTACAGAGTTAAATGAAACATAACTTTTACACTAAATAAATACAACCATCTATTTGATTTTTTATTTACATGATGACTGGTGAGGCACAGCCTCACCTCCGCTGCCTGCAATTCACTTAATAGGAGAGGGCAATGCAGCCCAAAAATATGTCTTGATTCAAAAAATGTAGAAGTTATTATCGTTAATAAAATTAATGTATGGTAATCGCAACTTCAAACAAGATGAGAAAAATGCTATTCGAGATTTAAGTGTAAGACACCCACAACAAAAAAAAAATGGAGACACTTCCTTTTAGCAAGCAAGTGGTCTTCGGACCATGTCATTACCATAATGACGAGTCTCAACAAGTTAAGAAGATAATCATTTTTGCTCTCTTAATTACACGATTCCTCTTTGAAATTGGTAGTAGTTTTTGTATTAAAGATAATTTGCATGCATCTGAACTCATAATACAGGTTTTGCATGGCAGGGGTTATCCACGCAGATCCACCTGCTGCTGTGCAGTTGCAAGCATCCAATTAAGCAAAGCAAACCTCAAAGTAGACACCCTAATTGCTTATTTTCTTCACTCTCCACTATCAAAGCTATTGGACTTGCCTCTAGCTTGTTCAGATTCTAACATCTACTTCTCACCATGTTAAAAAATGACCTCCCATTTCCCTAATTTTACAATCATTTGGCTAACAGTTTGTTGTACAATTGACTGTATAATATGACTGATCGCTTCTAAAGAACAGTGTTAAATTTGGATAAGTCTGCCACAGCAGATATATACGGTAGGTGGCCGAATTATAGCCTGTTCCTAAGTTGTGGTTTAAAACTGAAGCTAACTGAATGATATGCACCTCTGCTTGGTAGATTACACTGACAAACAAAACAAAAATCAGCAACATAAATCCGTCCATCCATTATATGCAGCGCTTATCCTCAGTGGGGTCGCGGGGGTGCTGCAGCCGATCCCAGCTGTCTTCGGGCAGTGGGCAGGGGACACCCTGAACCAGTTGCCAGCCAGTCGCAGGGCACACAGAGACAGACAAGTCACTCGCTCATTCACACCGAGAGACAATTTGGACCGGCCAATTAACCTGACGTGCATGTTTTTGGAATGTGGGAGGAAACCGGAGTTCCCGGAGGAACCCCACGCAAGCACGGGGAGAACATGCAAACTCCACACAGGAGAACCGATCTCATGACCTCAGAACTGTGCTGCACACGCGCTAACCACTGCGCTGCCGTGCTGCCCATGCAACATAAATTAATTATATAAAATAACAATATATCCAATATTTTTTGATACTAATTCCTTCTTCAAATTCGATTGTTTTGGGTTTTTTATTTTTCTATTTTTATTTATTTATTTATTTTTGAATAATTTATCAGATGAACTAGATTTTATTGTAATCGCTGTATGTGAAGACCGAACATTATTTTTTTGTGAAAAACACACGTTTCAGAAAATAGAGAACAGATGATCCCTTCCAGAATAAGACAGATACCTGCCTTCAGGCAAAAAATAATACCTTTTAATGAAATCCTGACAGCAGTCAATCGTTTAACACCCAAAAGTGTGGGCTGAGCAATATCTACGATTTTAAATTGTGCCAATATTTGTGATTTTCATTTATCAAAAACGCAAAAAGTAATTGTTGAAATTTATTAAAATCTATGGATTTGAAGAGGATTTGTATTCCATATAAAAGGGATGTTCTATGTCTTCCTGTCTGAATTGTGAAGACTTACCAACAATTCAGTTTTTCCCTAAATCAGCATTGAATGACCTATGTAGAGTACGGTAAATTTAATTCAAAATCTAATTCAGTGGTTACTGATTTAGCCAGCGGGTAGTGCCAGCGGTTTTCCACCGGAGTTAATTCTACAAAGCCTCGTATTGGCTCTAACAATTATCATGAAGGAAGCAAAACTCTTAAACATATTTCGATTTTAGCTTAAATAATTTATTTTTTAGTTCATTCATATGGATAATGATTGATCAGTCGAGAAGGAAATTAGTAAAGACACACAAAGAAATAATGTACGTGTTTGATACTAACAAGCTCAATTTATTTACATGACAAAGGAGAACTGCTGTGGGCCTTGGCATGGGAGCTGGTGTTGAGCGTGATCGCCAGTCAGAAGCAAGAGAGAATTTGGAGCATGCGTGGTGTGTTATTGGTGGGAGGCGGGGGTCTGACTTCAACATAAGTGGTTGACCCTGGGCCAACTCATCCCTTGAGGAGGGTTGAGTCACCTTCTGTAAATGAAGTCGGCTGGCAGCATTTCTCTTACACCAACATTGTAATATGATTATCATTTGTAGAATAGAATAGAATATACCTTTATTATCATTGTTACAAAATGGGTTGAACATATTGTGACAACGAAATTGGACATGGCACTCCAGTGTGACATTTTACTGAGAGAATAAAAAAATAAAAAAAGATCAAATATAATTTAAACAATATTTACACAAGAAAGTGTGGGCATATAGAGGCAGAAGATATTTACATTAGGTGTTTACATTCAGTTTTTGGGATCGTATTAGTGCGAAGTAAGCATAGGCATGAATACAATTTTACATGTGTATGAGGTAGTGTGTTTGCAAGAGTTTCATTTTTTGTGCAGTGTGTGTTAAGGGTGGTGATGGCTTTGGGGAAGGAATAGAATAGAATAGAATAGAATAGAGTCTGTCTCCGAGTCTGTTTGCTTTTTATTTGTGTGACCTGTAGCGTCTGCCGGAAGGCAGCAGGTCAAAAAGGTGGTGGCCGGGGTGAAAAGAGTCCTTGATGATGTTTTTTGCTCTGCTGAGGTATCGAGAGCAGGCAATGTCCTCCAGACTGGGCAAGCACCTGTTTGTCAGTCAACATACTCAAGCATCTTTGCACCTGATCAGTAATTGGTTTTAATCTTTGAAAGATTACATGTTGGAAGTCAGTGGGGTTCCGAGCCTATTGACCTGTGGTGGAGGTGCTATGCTCGGGGGGCTCTGTGCCAGTGCTGATAAGGCTTAAAGCCGTATTGATGCCGGATGGGTGCAGAGATGAAAGTGAGCTCTTACAAACTGATGAAATATTTGATGTTAAATTGCGGCCACAGGGGGGCCTGGAAGCTGGGAGGACTCGAGCATCCCAGAGGTCAAGAAAAACTTTTTTCAGACTTCCTGGAAAGGGCGAGGTCTGGAAAGCGCATCAGTAGCACTCTGATGCAACCAGTACCCAAGAATGTGGTACACACAGGTAGGTAAATCCCTACCTAGGCCCAAGTTGACTCATATATACCAGCTCAGTAGCCTAGATGGTAGGGCGCCCGCTTTGAGACTGGGAGGTCGCTGGTTCGCGCCTCGGCCGAGTCATACCTAAGACTTATAACATTGGTAAAATGGCGGCGCCCTCTGTTGGCTGCGGCTGCATCGGCTCGCTACAACGGGTCAGGTGTATCGACATTTCGTTCTTACAAAGAATGACAATACAAAGGAAATTATTATTATTATTATTATCTTAATGGCCCAGCTTTCATATCACTCAAATATTATTCCTTAATAATAAGGGAAAAAGCCCACATTAAACACCCCCACACCCCCTACATTGCATATTACCGAATTTTATTGCAATATGTATTCTGTGTAGCACTATTTAGATATTCTATATAACACGCTGCAGCGGGCATTTGCACGTCACATTGGGTATTTTTATATTGTATTCTTTTTGCTTTATTATTGTATTGTTCTCAGCTCAGGGATGCTGCTGGAAATGTGAATTTCCCTGCGGGGATGAATAAAGTATCTATCTATCTATCTATCTATCTATCTATCTATCTATCTATCTATCTATCTATCTATCTATCTATCTATCTATCTATCTATCTATCTATCTATCTATCTATCTATCTATCTATCTATCTATCTATCTATCTATCTATCTATCTATCTATCTATCTATCTATCTATCTATCTATCTATCTATCTATCTATCTATCTATCTATCTATCTATCTATCTATCCATCCATCCACCTATCTATCTATCTATCTATCTATCTATCTATCTATCTATCTATCTATCTATCTATCTATCTATCTATCTATCTATCTATCTATCTATCTATCTATCTATCTATCTATCTATCTATCTATCTATCTATCTATCTATCTATCTATCTATCTATCTATCTATCTATCTATCTATCTATCTATCTATCTATCTATCTATCTATCTATCTATCTAATGAAAACAACACAACTTCAAGCTTTTGTGTCCTGCTCTTTTATATAACATGATACACATTTATTGGAAAATACCTTGCACAAACACATAAAACTAAATGATAGCACCTATACAGACAAATCACATTTGTTGGAAAATTTGCCGTATTTAAGGATTGCTATTTTTTATTTTACTATATTAAAAAAAAAATACTTTTTCTTATTTTTACTACATTTTTTCAATTTTTTTCCCCCAATTTTTCAGTTTTTTCCATTTTTTTACATGTAATCATTTTACATTATGGCGGGAAAATACAGTAAAATAATCACAAATAGTAAATGTATCAAAACAAGAAATAATTCTCGTAAGCAGTGATCACTTTTATTACTGATTAGCGCAAAGGGCCACCTGTTTGATATGTATTTCTAAAATAGCATACTACTACTATGTTGTTACTGTGTTATCACTAGGTTATTATCAGGTAGTAATTATTAGAGGTTAGGATCAGTCAACCACTAAACATCATACCACTAAGAGATCAATTTTTTTAGAAAATAACAATGACCTATGATATATTTTTATCCAATGAGGGCTACTCAGGTGGTTTTAGAAGCCCCACGTTGGAGACCCCAATTTTAAAAGGACACTGTATTTTTTTTACCAAAAGATGTCACTGTATTGTGTTGTGCATTTGAAAGCAAGTTTAAACTACAGAGACTCAAAGCGACCACACTTTTCTCATGTTTTTTGCTCGGCCTTTTATTTTTTGGGGGGTACTTGTAGCAGCAAGACGACATACAATGATGTCAGCTCCCTCTAGGCTCATAACATGTAAAACAAATGTACATTTATCAGCCTATGAGTAATAAAAAAAGATGTTTATATGATTCTAATGTATTTTTTTTTCTTATGTAAATCATTAGTGTTTTTTTAATGAAACTGTGTTTTGTCTGCCATAATGATACACAAAATAATACACTCGGTCCCTTTGGATCAGATAATCTGATAATTTATATATCAACAGAATTTAAACTGTCAGTTTTCATTTGATTTTACTATGGTTTTCATCCATCCATCCATCCATTTATCAGGCTTAAAAGGGAAGCCCAGACGTCCGTATCCCCAGCTACAACCTCCAGCTCATCCGACGGGATCCCAAGGCGTTCCCATGTCAGCCGAGAGACATAGTCCCCTGGGGCCTCCTGCCAGTGGGACATGCCCGGAACACCTCCCGAGGGAGGCGTCCAGGAGGCATCCTTATCAGATGCCCGAGCCACCTCAACTGGATCATCTCAATGCGGAGGAGCAGTGGCTCGACACAGAGTCCCTCCCGGATGACACCTCACCTTATCTCCAAGGGAGAACACTATGGTTTTCATGGCTTGTTTATTCTTTTCAGATTTTAAAGAAAATCTGCTTAATGATTGTGATAGTGAAGGGTACAGAGGGCTGAGTATTTTTGCCCTTAATAGTCAATCAGAGGATGGAAATATAGTGAAGACCTTGTAAGAATACGTAGCCCAAAAAACAAAGGCATAGTTGGACTACACTGGAAAACATGGATCCTGAAAGCCCTGGGCAGACTAAAACGATAGGCATTACTCATCTATAGCTAAAGCTGTCATTGACACTGAAATATTTAACTAGGAGGCCTAAAAAATTACTTGACTTTAATCTGTACTTATTTTTTAGATCACAAAAATCCAGTCAGCAATGTCCCCTTTTCAAAAACTATTTTAAAAGAAATTTGATCTGTTACTTAATCTGGCAACTAGCTTGGGTCCAAAACACAGGTGGGCAAAATGCATATATGAAGACAAAAAACAACCTGGCTTTGGTTAACAGATATTCTCTAATTGGCTTTGTGAAACGATGAGACATTGGCGTAATTTTAATGATGTCCCTCGTTGTAACATCAGAATAATGAAATGAAACCAACAGCTCTCAGAGTTTATTTATCCAATAAAACATGACACGACAATTACATATATAAACATTTCATCAACCTTGATGCTTACAATTCGGTCAACTGTGAATTAGCGAGTTCGGTCTTCCGATAAAAGAAGTTCCACCCAAAAACATCGCAATCAAATCAAAATTCACTTTAATAATAAGCCGTAAATTATATGTTTTTGTGTACTCAAATCCCCCAAACTATAATCAAGAGACCTGGAGAAAAAGCTTCTCAGAATGTCTTTGTATGTTTTCTTCAAAAGGGCAAGGTGTCTAGGAATAACTTATCTATTATCGCGGGTGGGGGCACCAGATCCTCCAACTTCAGATAAAAGATCCTCTGCAGGCCTTGGATGCACAGAGTGCGAAGTTCAGGGAGCTTCTCCACGACTAGGATAAAATGGTTCGACCAAGTGTCGGAATCGCTTTCCACCCATGGGCTGCTGTCCTTCAAACATTTGACAACACTTCTTTGCAGCTTCTCCACCTTCCTTGGTTCCTTTAGTCCATGCCGCTCTGTCAGAAGAACACTAGATTTTAGTTTGTATGGAGTGTGGCAGTGTTTTTGTTTTTATTTCATTAATGTAAAGGTTATTTTTTTGCCCCGATTACACATATATTTGACCCATATTTTTTCCTCATTTTATCCATAAAATAATTACAATTTACATTGCCCGCCATGAAAAAGAAGCTTATCGAGTAAAATAAGAAAATATATCTTAAAGGGTAAAAAATGCGAAGAAAATTTGTGCAGTCTGGTCAATTTGACTCTGTACTACGTAAAAATTTTAAGGGAACTCATTATCGATTGCAGATTACCATTGGGTCTCCGACTTTTTTCAAGCCGAGCGCTAGTTTCTGTAACTAAATAGCGCAAAAGCACCCAGTTTGATATGAATTTCTACAATCACTTATGTTTTTACAGTGTTGTTACCAGGTAAATTATAGGAAGTAGGGTAGAATAGACTCAGAAGAAAGGGAGAGAAAGAGAGTAAAGGAAAAAAAGAAGAAACGTGAATGAAAAAGAAAGTTAAAGTAGAAAATAAGCGAGAGAAAGAAAAAGGAGGGAAGGAAGGAAGGAAGAAAGGAAGAAAGGAAGGAAGGAAGGAAGGAAGGAAGGGAGGAAGGAAAGAAGGACAAGGGAAAGAAAGAAATAAAGAACGAAAGAAAGAAAGAAAAAAGAAAGAGAACAAAAAAAAGAAAGTAAAACAAAGAGAGAGAGAAAAAGAAAGTAAGAGTTAAAAAAAGAGAGAGAGACAAAAAAAGAAAGAAAGAAAGTAAAATAAAGAGAGAGAGAGAGAAAAAAGAAAGTAAGAGTAAGAAAAACGGAAAGAAAATGAAGCAGAGACGTCTGGGCTTCCCTTTTAAGGCTGCTGCCCCAGCGACCCGACCTTGGATAAGCGGAAGATAATGGATGGATGGATGGATGGAAATTGAAGGAGAGTGAGAAAAAGAAGGAGCGATAGAGAAAAAACAGAAAAAAGAAAAACTAAGAGTAACAGAAAGAGAGACAAAGAAAATAAAGAAAAGAAAAAGTGAGCAAGAAAGAGAAAATTATACAAACAGGAGGGGAAAAGAAGATAAAGAGAGAGCAAGAGAGAGAGAGAGAGAGAGAGATGGAGAGAGAGAGAGAAAGAAAGAGAGAGAGAGAGAGAGAGAGAGAGAGAGAGAGAGAGAGAGAGACAGAGACAGAGACAGAGACAGAGAGACAGACAGACAGACAGAGACAACAACTTCACTAGAAAATCCCAATGATCAAGCACTGTTGAGCTTCTTTCAAAACAGGTACGCAGGCAATTCAACTATCCTTACGGGGCATCCACGATGGAGACCCCTGCACTATACAATGCTGTGAAACCTAGTGGTCAAATATTACACTGTGTCCCTTTAAATAGTAGCGTAAAATTAGAAATAGAAATCGGCATCATTCTACCTGAAAGACAACAACGAATTTGCTCCTTTTGATAAGCGTTCTTGCTTCATCCATTAACGAAATAAAAAGTAGGAATTTTCTGTTCGCCTCTGCAACAAAATGGACATAAATGCGGAGCCCCTCACCGGTGACCAGGGCCAGAGCACATATGCAAGAGAAAGTGGCGACGTCCAGGTTCATCCCACGTAGATTGGCGGAGAACTCCACGATGCTGTCGATCCATTGGCCGAATCCCCGAAGACATTGAAAGCGGTGCCAGACCGAGCCGTCGCAGAATATCAGCTTGCCCTCGTCAGGGTTTGATCTTTACAAAAATATCGAAAAAATATTTGGCAAGTTGTTTTCTATTTATCCTTTTGATGATCAAAACGATTTAATGTCGTGGGAAGGTTTCTCGAGATTTCTTAATATTCTTCATGCTGCGCATGGTCGTTTTCCGTGCACTCTGTAGGTTTCAGATCAAGGGATCTTGTAAAGATGGTATCTGCAAAGCTTTTTGGTACTGAAGGCATTTCAAATGCACTAACGCTTAAAGGTTTGGGGTCTTCTAGAAATTTGGATTCTTTAATGTAAGCAAAAGTGGGGGTTTTTTGTCCGACAAGTCCTTATTTCTATCCTCTTGACTGTACTGTAGTTTTATTTTGCAACTCATTTGGTAAAAAGTGTGACTATTAATGGGAAACACACTCATTTTAGGTGACCCAAAACTTTTGAGCAGTAGCTTAACTTGGCTTACAAAATCAATCTTTGAATTCAAATTCTCCAAGTTTTCAATTTAAAAAAGGACGGAGAAGCATGTTTTTTTTTTGCATCCATCCATCCATTATCTGCACCATTTATCCCCAGTGGGGTCGCGGGGGTGCTGGAGCCCATCCCAGGTATTCAGGCAGTGGGCAGGGGAAACCCTGAACTGGTTGCCAGCCAATCCCAGGGCACATAGAGACAGACAACTCACTAGCTCCTAGGAACAATTTGGACCGGCCAATTAACCCGACATGCATGCTTTCAGAATGTGGGAGGAAACCGGAGTGCTCAGAGGGAACCCACGCAAGCACGGGGAGAACATGCAAACTACGCACAGGAAGATTCAACCTTTTTTTGCAGTTTTTTTTTATTTTTTATTTCTCTCTGTTTATTATGTTCAGTACAGAGTATAACAAAAGGGGAACAAACACTAAGGACATACCGGTAATCTGGATATGTGAACAAAAAAGTCTACACTACATAATTACTAACTCTAAGTTTCTGTTAGGTCAGGGGTTGGCAACCCATAATTTTGAGAGCGCCATGATGGACCAACAAACAAACAAAAATATGTCTCGATCTGCAAAAAAAAACACTTAGTAAAAACCTATTGTAAGAATAGAAGTAACAGTGATTTATAAATAAAAGTTAGTCATTCAGTATTTAATACATTTTCTAAAGAAATGCATCACACAATTAATACAAATATATTTAGAGCCGCAGGTTGCTGAGCCCTGTTTTAGGTACCGTATTTTCCGCACTATAAGGCGCACCGGGTTATAGGGCGCACCCCGAAAAAATAGTTTTTGGTCCTATTTTTGACATACGTAAGACGCACCGGATTATAAGGCGCTACAATGGGAACGTGGACAAAACAGTCAGATAGTTCAGTCCAACTTATTACCCCCTTAATATTCCCAAACCTTGCAAAGACGCAAAAACGTGTCGAGAACACGTGCGGATGCGGTGTCCGTACGATGTCACTCAAATGCATCATTTCAAATATCATTCGGAAGGTTAAAGTCTTGGGATTCAAGAAATGCCAACCATTCCTTAGTTTCTATTTTCTTTTTCGCTCGCAACTTTACTGTGCATAGGACAATAAACACTTGGAATTGAGTTTAATTTAAAAATAGACACTCCATTCCATCCATTATCTGCACCGCTTATCACAGAAACATCGAGTTCAGTCTGAAACTAGATATATAGCCGGAGTAGCTCACCGAAGTCGTTGTGTTCATAATATTGTGCATCCGTGGTCCTCTTATATCCGTGAGTGTAGTAAATCCAGGAGAATAAAATATTTACAAATATAGTATAGTAAAAAATGCTTTCTGTATGCCGTCAGCCTCGTGCTATACACATTCATCTTTTTCGGCCAATTGCAGGCTTTGTTTTGCCGTTCAAGCCAATGCCAGCCTGTAAATGATAAAAAGGATCCGCCTCTTGACCTCCGAATAACTTTAGCCAATAGTGATCGATTCAACTGATGGTTGACACATTGGTTAGCCAATGAAACGCCGGTAAATAAATCCCAGCATACACCGCGGACAATTTGGCGTTCGGGGGAAAATCTAGTTGGCGGCTGCAAGTTAGTTGCAAGACTTTGCGAATTAATATTGATCCATAAATAAGGCGCACTGTGTTATAAGGCGCATGGTCAGCTTTTGAAAAAAATAAAGGCTTTTAGGTGCGCCTTATAGTGCGGAAAATACGGTACTCAGTGACAATAGAAGCTAACACTATTGGCCATCTCGTGTCTGTTTTATAATGGATTGATTTAGTAAAATTTTTCACTGCACAACTGCTATTTAAGGTCAACAAAAACATAGTGCCAGAAAACATCCATAAATTATTCATTCGGAAAGAAGGAAATTATAACTTACTAACCCTAACCCTGACCCTAACCCTAACCACCAGGAGAAGTATGTGTGTGTCTGTGTGTGGAGTCAAGCTCTGGAACGGTCTGCAAGACGAGATCAAATGATGTCCAACTATTCAC
This sequence comes from Urocampus carinirostris, assembly GCF_059441175.1. Classification (NCBI taxonomy): domain Eukaryota; kingdom Metazoa; phylum Chordata; class Actinopteri; order Syngnathiformes; family Syngnathidae; genus Urocampus; species Urocampus carinirostris. The sequence goes on along the minus strand of NC_142351.1, from coordinate 57,242,700 downwards.
TTGTTCAAATTTAAATACAAAAAAACCATTCCTGGCGGAATACAGAGATGAAGAAAATGGGGTATGAGTGATACGAGACATTGGGAATATTGCGTCTAGAATTATGATTAACTTTGTGTTATTGTTGCTATTGTTATATCATAACTGTTATTATAATAGTATTACAATTGTTGTTATATAATTGGTGTGTTTAATAGGGAAGATGAAGGGTTAGGTAATATAAGCATTTGCTTCTGACTACCCCTTTTTGAACATATTATGTAATATTATTTTGTTGTTGAGTTCTTGTTTTTGTAAGTACCCTCATGTTATGTATCAAGGTAGTGCAGAAATACAGTATACTGGTATTTAACATCCCTGATTTAATTGATAATTCACTGAAGGTTATGGCACAAAATGTGTCCCCCTTGAATGAATGAATGAATGAAAACTTTATTTCGAACATTAAAATAAAAACAGGACAAAAACAATGAGTCAACAATGAAATAATGTCATATAACATGTTCGAAAAGGGGTAGTCAGAATCAGATGCTTATGTTTCTGATGTGTGTTTTCCAACTTAATGTATTGTCTATTAAGACCCCTAAAAACTTAATTTCTGATACAATGTCTTATGCATCGTTTACCTGTAGGACAGACGTAAGACAAAGAGCTCCAAGAACGATGAGTAGAACAGGAGATCTTGGTCATATTTGGTGAGAGAGACAAACCCTGGTATCTTTAGGGCCCATGTCCGAATCACTTCCATGGATCTGGTCAGGAGGTCGTAAAACTGCCGTACGTGTTGGGCGTCCTGTCCCGGGGGGCCATCTGGACCTTCTTTGAACTCCATAAAGCAACAACACATAAAAAGTAAGCACTATTTGGAATGAAAGCGTATTTCGAGGTTAAAAACCTTTCTCACTCTGCGGTAATCGAGACGGGAGGGCGAAGGGTTGGACTCCACGTGCGCTGTGACAAGGGACCTCAAAACAGTGTCTTCTGAGGAGCTTGGATCTGGAAGAACTTTGGCTTTAGAAGGCAGGCGGCCCCTGCGACCTTTCAGGCCATCCGTCCGTACCACTGCAGGAACAGCGGAAATATCTAAATACGATTTGGTGTTAGAGGAAGTCTGTTAGCAGCATTATCCACAATTACCTTCTTTGACCATTCCGACTGCAAGGCATTTCTGGAAGCGGCAGTACTGACAGCGGTTCCTCCGTCGTTTGTCAACTGGGCAATTCTTGGCTGCCAAACACACATATTTGGCATTTTTCTGGACTGTGCGCTGGGGGAAGATCACGACAAATTGTATGGCTGACGTTTTAGCCCCAGAAAAATATCTCAACATCATCAAAATGACATCACAAACATAATAGTTTTCAGCGTTTTGAGGGATTCGATTCTTATTACTGAACTCTAGGGATGCAAGAACAAGTCTACATTGTGGCATCATGTCATAAACATGCTTGATGAGGAACACCTGGAATATAAATATATTACTTTTTTCATTCGTAGGGATTTTAATTTTTAATAGCGTTTTTAAAAATAGTAAAACATCTCAATGAAACCGTGAATAAATAGCAAGTATAACTTTTCTATTGGTAGCACTGGTGCGGCGACTTTACTTAGGATGTCACATAGACCTGGATTTGGTTGCACTCCTATTGTCGGTAAACCGAAGAGAACGCAATACAACAGTGTTGGGTCGTCATGGCCTGCAAAATCTACTCTGCTGGACTAAAAATATATGACTGATGTGATGTTATTTTGCTTTATTCATTTTACTTTTTTCCCAAATTATGTGTCAGTTTGCTTTCATTGCTTTCCCTCTGGTTGTGCTGCTTCCATATGTTCCTTTCATATGCAAGCATTTAACCAATCACTTTTTAGCCATTATTTGTTTCCAGGGAGGCTTTCTTTCACAAAGACTTCTGAAGGCTGTGAGACACAACATCAGTGTTCGATAAAAGTGTTGGTTTAGCCTCTCAGATTTTGAGTTGACGTCTGAGCACCTACCAGCCTGCTGTGGGAAACATCGCCGGTTTTACAAACCCTGTTTGGCTAGGTGGTTGTAACCGAAATTTTACAAAGAAAACGTGAAGAAAAAGATCCCTGCGTCCTTTGCTTCTGTCGAACTGACCTTTTAAGCCCTAAATTGAATAAAACGTATGCCAAAAATGTGACAGGCCCGACTATCAGCATTAGCTTTGTGGGCGATAGAAAAGAACCTCTTGATGGAACTTGAACGCACAAAGCATCTGTACAACAGTGTAAATGAAATTGTTTTGAGAAAAGAATGAAGGATATATTTTGTGCAACGGTAAATAGGATTTTTGGTGAGTAAAACGTGTCTATATTCCTAAATAAAACTACACTTTCGTGAGGTTATTATTGATACTTTATAATATATGTCACAGCTGAAGCTGTAGTATTTTTTTAAAATTTCTTTATAACCACAAAATAATTATTGAGAGTTGTTTTAGTCTACTAAAGGCTCAGGTGTGAAAGGCACAGCCCGCCACTGCAATACCCTGGTATTGAAAAATAACAGAAATAAATACATATAAAGTGTTTGTTCTTTGGTTTAAATGTATAATAGTGTATAATAGTTGTTAGAATAAAGTGTTTTAACTTTGTAGAACATACCTCCTGTGAAAAACAAATGTTCTCTGTACACAACAGTAAATTTGACGATATCCGCAGGTAAATCGGTCGCATTGTCAATTTATGTCTTATCTTACAAATGTCTACAAAAAGTGAAAACTGAAAGCACCTTAAAAAATAAAAAGCAGTGATCTAAATCCTGTGGGATTGATGAGGTGCTGGATGGCATACAGTCCTTGGACAAGGTCCGTCTGGGTAAATACTAGTTCATGGGCATTCATAATTGAGCCAATCGTCCAGAGGGTCTTGATCAAAGAATGTTCCGTATTCTCAGCACGTCAATGGCAAGGTTAAATCAGGACATTTGCCCCTACGAATGCTGGGGGGGGTAAAAGGTCAAATGCAGGCATGCTAGGCAATACCTAGATTTTATATATATATATATATATATATATATATATATATATATATATATATATATATATATATATATATATATATATATATATATATATATATATTAAACTCTCCCAAAAAGGAGTGTGAAAAGAAAGGAGGCGATCAAACTCCTAACTAAGCACAGACTCAAAGATGCCTGTTACATCTCTGAAATATCAAACATTGTTCCTGTAGTTGTAAGTTCTCACATAGGCACAATTCTTGTTTCTTACTCAAACTTTGTTACTCAAACTGAAAGTGCATCTCTAATGAACTTAAACTAGGAACTAGCATATAGGGACACCCTGAACCGGTTGCCAGCCAATCGCAGGGCACACGGGAACAGACAACTCACTCGCTCATTCACAGGAAATAAATGCATGTTTTGTCAAGCAAAGGACAGAGCTACGGTTTTAATCTTTACACCTTTTCTGTCTCTCAAGTTCTTTGTGTCCTTTTACCACATTTATCTATTGTGGGTCGCAACATGGAACAAATTATAGAACAAAGCTATAATACCAAGCTGTGATTGCTAGAGAAGCTCCAGACCACTTCTTTCATCCTACGCTATAATGATACTATTTTTCTGGCGGGCTATTTCAGCACCAATTACTAAGAAAATCATCTTTGATTCAAGTACCGGATTCTCATATATCAAATGGGCCATCAACAAAAATACTCTTTTACTCTTCTCATCCTGGCCACCAGCCCTTCGACCTGTTTCCCTCTGGTAGCACTACAGGTCCCTTAAAACAAGGACTAACAGATCTTGGAGACAGTTTCTTCCCCATGGCCATCACCACCATAAAAAAGTGTACAAAACTCTGAAAATATTTATCTTGCGACTTTTGGGGAATTTCTTTTGTTGCTGAATGTTATTGCACTACTTTTCATTGCACTATTATTATAACTTAGGTCATTCTCTAAGCACTTCGTTGTATATATGTTTGCCTATTTATCCTGACAGGTTTTTTTAATCTCAGTCTTTATTACGCGTTTACCTAGGAGTGCCTATCAAATGTTGTAGCATGCAACGTTTTACTACGATTTATTTCAATTTGTACGTTTTCCATGTATTTGATAAGTTTTTTGATCATTTTAAATTGTGTACATGGTATAACAATTGTTTGTACGACTCTGACCAGATCGTCGCAGTCACTGAGACAACAATTGGGGATCGCTAATATTGTCAAGGTACACAGGCAAATGCTATCCTTTCTATGCTATCTTGCACTATTTGCGCTACTGTAAAATACTATACATAGCCATAATTATTTAGTATTTTATTAGCACTCAATACTACAACTCAATACAACATTTTATTTATATCTGTACATTCAAGGAAACTGTGCGGGTCAGATGTATCGACATTTCGTTCTGTATACACGTGTACTAGAATGACAATAAAGTAGATCTGAATCTGAATCTGAATCTCGATCAAGCATTTATTTTCAACTAAACTTTGACAGTTTTTGTGAGGGAGCAAAATCATCAGTAGAATGATGAAGTCTGCAAAATTATGCATTGCTATGTATATCTAGCAGCACTACATTTACGCAGAGTGGAGAAAGACCTGAGGCAGAGACTGAAAGAATTTGTTTGTGATGTCTATTTGGTAAATAAAATAACTTTAAACAAAATAATTCATTTTTTACTTCACAAAATGTCTTGCTGTGAATAAATAGGTGGAGTTTTATTTTTGTAAGGTTTATTGCTTAGTGTGGTTTTCTAGCTGCACTAATGCTGACCAGCAGGCGCTCCATCATGTGGTTAAAGCTGCCGGGAGAATTATAAGAACAACCATCAATGAGATCAGAGACCCATTACACCACTTGTTAAGAAGAGTGGGCAACATCATGACCGGTCAGCTCACCTTTTTAGTCTGCTGCCCTCAGGTAGAAGATACCAGTCCATACAGGCCAGAAGATCTAGACTGGCCAACAGTCAGTATCCAAAGGCTCTTAAACTCTTCCCTTCCACCCACTTATGACATAAATCACACCCACTGACAATAACTGAACTGGTTGCATTGATGTAGTAGTATATCCGGGGTCACCAAAGTACAGCCCGCAGGCCATTTCAGGCCTGCCAACAGATTAATCTGCTGAGAGAAGCATAAGAAGAAAATATGCCACTCCACTCATTGTAGCTGTATATGCTGATTGCCAATTATCAAACACATACAATCGTGTAAATACCCATTCAGATGTTATTTGATTTAAAACATAAGGCAATAGACTTGCACCCACCTGGATTTCCTGACCTCTGTCCCTGTGTACCTTTATAAAAAACGTTATATTTCAATGTGCTCAAGGCCAACATCAAACATTAAAACGATATTGTTGTGTAAATGCTTTTAAAATCAATTGTATTTATCAAGATATTAAATTCCATGCAATAAAACATTTCTGAAGTAGTCCTTTTGCATCGATCTTTTCATTGCAAATGATCAATTTTAGTGCTTGAATAGAGAGCTATAACTTTACCATTACTCTTATGGTTTTTATATGTTGATGTATTTGTTTGTATATTTTGTGTGTTTCAAAACCATTTGGATGAAATGGTCCCTTTATAGAACATGAAACACAAGCGCAGGATAGAATGGCATATGTTATCTATTTTCCTCAAATATTGCAGAGGCATCAGCTATAAGACGCTCTATTGGCATATTCAATATATTGATAACATCATTCAGCTGGTTTATTTCTCTGGCCAATGCAAACATTTTGGAGACCCCTGCAGAATATCATCAATACTCACCACTTTTTTACCCTTCTTTTCTAGAGAATAATGATGACTGTCAGACACGATTGCACTTTAACATTGACTTATGCTGCTTTCAAATTTTTATGGTAACATGTTACTTTTAAATGTGCTGTCCGGAATTTGAAACTAGTCTACTTGCTAACGCAATTTTCTGGCTCGAATCATCATTGTAGCCCCTGTCAAGCTACTTGTGTGGCGTGACTTCCTTATATACAATATAATAAACTCTTATTTTTTTCCATCTTTTTGGGGGGTTTCGGTTGACGTTTGGCCTGCATTTGAAACAGACATTTTCTGACTTTCACCATTTTAAACCTACACTAAAAGAAAACCAGAAGCACAAGCGTGAAATCACAGTCAAGCCCCCTAATGAATTGTGAGTCCCTAACAGCACAGATAAAAGTAAGATAAAAGCAGCTAGGTGTGGTGGATATTTGAACTATGTTGGGCATTGTTAACACATACTTCTACCGTCAACTTTTAAGGACACCTCAAGCGACGCACCCCACCTTCAATTTCTACAATGTGTTATTAATATTTTTTGCGTCTATGGGTATTTTATCTGGCTATTTATTTTATTTATCATGGGTTTTCTATTTTCTTTTAATTACTGGATGGATGGGTGCTCCGGGCAAAGTATCATTTGTCTTTTTTAACAATGACAATGAATATTCTGGACCTGAACATTGCTTAATACGGGGAATTGCACTTGGGAGCCATCGGCTGAGGTTGACAGGTATGCTCTGCGTTGCTATCAATGACCATAAAAACAATTCAATTCAATTTAAGTACATCAGCAAACGTTGACTCCCACCTTAAAGAATCCTTTGCATCCCTCGCAAGTGCGCACCCCGTAGTGCTGGCAGGCTGCGTTGTCCCCGCATACGGCGCACAATCCCTCTGTGTTCGGTCGCCCTCGGCTGGACGCGCAACTCGGAGGACCAAGGCTGTTCATTAAGTGCTGACCGACTTGCAGTTGGCGAAAAGCGGAACAAGACGGCTTTCCAAGACCGGCACAGCAAAAAAGACTGGGAGAGTCCAATGCATGGTCCAAACTGGTGGACATTTGGAATGGTCGGTCAAATTTCATCGCGCTGCCAGTGCAAACGTTGTGGCTGCCTTCGGGTGCGTGCTTGATAGAAAACAGTGAAAATCTGGAGAAGGCGTTTTTCCTCTGCGTGGAGACCAAATAATCTTGACGGAACCGAGACGCAGAGTCTTCCCACATCTGCGGGGTTTGAGAGTTGTGCGTAATGGGTGCGCGCGAGGATCCCGAGTGGTAATAGTAGATAGAATTGGTGGAGGGCAGTCGATCGACAGTATCCACGGTCTGGAATCTTGCTGCACAACCGTACGCATCCTCGGCCTTGACGTACGGAAGATCACGAAGCGGCATTTGGAACGGACACTGTGGCTTGGAGTTGGAGTTGTAGCTACATGCGTAAGTTTCTGCACCAAGTGATAAAGTCGAAGTTTCGCTGTTTGCAAGCTCCATGCTAAACTTGACAAACTCGGGAGTGAAGAGGTCACAATGGCGCTCTCCGATTGCGCTCTGATGAGACGCCGGGCTGGCTCCCGGAGAAGAGGAGTTGCACTGCGTCTGGATGCATGGCATGGTCACTAAAAATAAAAACTTTCATGAATGTATAATCGTTCCTCTTATTTAAAATACCTTGCATGCATGCAAACTGCAGTTCAAATTATATGTTAAATTGTACAAAATGAGTACTTGTCATTAATCTGCATACCTTGCACATCAATTTAAGCCGTTGGGAGTAAACCTGCAAATAATATTTTCACTCCTTCAGGGATCATCAAGTTCCTGCACATGTCTTGGATACAGCGATGCACCTGCCTTCCAAGATCGCTTCAAGATTCAATTCTGAAGTGCAATGAGCTTTTGTTTACGTGGGGCTTACTGGTGCAACAACCCAGGGGGAGGTCCTCTCTCTCTTTCTCTCTCTCCCTCTCCCCCCTCTCTCTCCCCCCTCTCTCTTTCTCTCTGTCTCTCTTCCTTTTCTCATACCGCGCTTCTTTTTTTACGTCCAAGCACTTACTAATAATTCAAGTAAGTAGGCTTTTTTTCCTCCCATTTTTCTAACACATTATTATTACGATTATTATTATTAAGTATTAAGTCATTATCATTATTATTATTATTATTATGATCGTTATTACTATGATTAAAATAATCATTATTATTGTCATCATTATTCTTATTGTTCTCGTTTTTATTACTATCTCATCTCATCTCATCTCATTAGCTGCACGGCTTATCCTCAGTAGGGTCGCGGGGGTGCTGGAGCCCATCCCAGCAATCATCGGGCAGTGGGCAGGGGACACCCTGAACTGGTTGCCAGCCAATTGCCAGCCAATTGCAGGGCACACAGGGACAGACAACTAATGATGTTTTTGGCTCGGGATAGTCAGCGCTTCTGGCCAATGTCCTCAATGAAGTCCCGATGATTTTCTCTGCTGTCCTCACCACCCTCCTCACACTACTCCAGTCGGAGGCCAGCCTCCACACCACACAGAGATACAGTTAGTCAGGATGCTCTCTGTGGTGCTTCTGTAGAATGTGATGAGGGTGTGTGGGGGCAGGTGGGCTCTCCTCATCTTCCGCATGAAGGACAAGCGCTGCTGTGCCTTCTTCACCAGTGATGCAGTGTTCACAGACCAGGTGAGTTTGTCTGTGATGTGCACCCCTAGGAACTTGGAGCTGCTGACAACCTCCACAGCCTTGTTTTTGATGAGAAGTGGGGCATGGTTGGGCTGTTTTTTTTCTGAAGTTGACAACGATCTCTTTAGTTTTGTCAACATTCAGGACCAGGCTGTTGACTCTGCACCAGCCCACCAACTGCTCCATCTCCTCTCTGTAGGCCAGGTCGTTGTCGTCCCTGATGAGGCCCACCACTGTTGTGTTGTCCGCAAACTTCACGATGTGGTTTGTGGCTGACCTAGGGACGCAGTCGTGTCTCATCAGGGTGAACAGCAGGGGGCTCAGGACACAGCCTTGGGGGAAGCCCGTGCTGAGGGTGAGGACATTGGAGATGTCTGACCAAGCCGCACTGACTGGGGTCTGTCAGTGAGGAAGTCCAGCAGCCAGTTCCGCAGGGGGGTGTTGAAGCCCAGGAGTCTCAGTTTGTCTACTAGGTGTTGTGGGATGATGGTGTTGAATGCTGAACTGAAGTCCAGGAACAGCATCCGCACATGGGTGTTCTTCTCCTCTAGGTGTGTCAGGCTCAGGTGAAGAGCAGAGGAGATGGCATCCCCGGTGGAGCGGTTTGTCCGGTAGGCAAACTGAAAGGGGTCAAGTGAGGAGGGGATACTGGAGGTGCTCTTTAACCAGTTTCTCAAAGCACTTAATTATGATAGGAGTCAGTGTAACGGGCGGGTAGTCGTTCAGTGATGAGATCTGGGGATTCTTTGGCACTGGGATGATGATGGCAATCTTAAAGCATGATGGTAACGTGGCTTGGTCTAGCGAGGTTGAAAATGTCTGTTAGGACACTAGCCAGCTGATCGGCGCACTCCCTAAGGATACGCCCTGAAATGTTGTCAGGGCCTGGAGCCTTCCATGTGTTGACCCTTTTCAAGGTCCTCCTCACGTCAGTTGAGTCCAGGAAGAGTGCTCTTTCATCCTGATGTGGAACCACTTTCACTGCAGGAGTGCCATTTTGTGCCTCATACCTCCCAAAGAATCGCTTTGCTAGTCTGATAGTACGGTTCAGGTTGGCCCTCGCTGATCTCAGTGCCTGAATTCATATTCAAATTCATAGTAAAGTTAGAACCATTCAATTCCCTGACGTTTTTGGCCAAGCTCTTTTTCTGTCTTCCTCTTCTCCTGCCCCATTGGACCGTGCCCAGGAGAATAATCTTGACAACAGTTCTTCTAGAAGAACTTCAATTTGCAATGTGCCCTCTGATGGTGTTTCATGTGTCACATGGGCTATGTATCTGATGACTAGAAGTTACCTGTAGCATCACATCTCCATGGCCTGGATTTTCATTTCCAATTTTGCGGTGAGTGTCCAGATAGAGCCACTAATTAAGACTTGTCATGATCCCTATGGTGATTTTTTGTGATTTTCAACGTTAATAGAATGATCTTTAGGATTACCGTCTTTGTGAATGCCTACATCTTTATTGTATAAAAAAAAGAATGACGGGAAGCAGGAATGCTGACAGAGTACGTAGCGATTGTAGTTTATACTTTCTATGCAAGAATTGCGTGCCGAAAGACGACAGCTGGTGTCACTTCTCTCTTTATTATTATCCCGAAGAAGGACGCTCAGGGACTTGTGCAAGGCGCCGCTCCTTTTACGTCACGTGACGGCATACTCTTCCACCGCTAGACGTGATTGGACATGGACATTAGACGCGCGTTATGTGATTGGCGCGGCCGCTCGTCGCTCCAACGGGACTCCACTTCCTGGTTGTAGATGTCAAAACTCAAGCTAGGACGGCGACCAATGCCGCGGTTCCGCCCTGCATCGCCCTCAGCGACTGTGCATCGCCCACAAAAAGCAAGGCAAGTGGAAATCAACTCAATTTATTCCTGTTCACTATATCAATGTGATAAATGTCGGCATTAAATGTTTATTAATGTGCGGCTCTTTACTTAGTATGTTACAACCTGCCGTGTTGTTACGCGCGAACATACACCTTCAAACTAAGACCGAAAATCAAACCGACGTCATCAAGGATGTTGTATCATTTGTTACATTATATAGACGCCTTTTTCATTGCTTTTACATCATGTTATTTGTCTGTGTCGGTCTTTCACGACAATGAAACGAGACGTCCGTCATTTTAATCCTGCGCGTCAGGTCAAGATGACGCTTCGGTCAAGGAATGATCCTTGCAATGGACGGTTTCTGGAAATTCCAACTTGGATTCACATGTTTGACATTGCAGCCAGGAAGACTCCTGAGATGCTGACTCATTATGAGTATGTTGGCTGATGTAAGAAGAAGTGGGGTGGGGAAGGGATATCCCAGCATTGCTGCGATGCACATACCTGGCAACCATGGGTGACCAAAGGAAACAACACAGTAATTGCACACCAATTACTGTTCAATACAATGATAAGAATACATAATCATGTGCTCAAAGGGAATAGTCTAAATCATTAGCCTTTAAGTGCCTACTAAGGGTGGGCGGATTGATCCAAATATCGATATAATCAATACTGAGCAAGTACTTGGCGTTCATTGATCCTTCATTATGACATTTCCAAGCAAAAAGTATCGGATAGCAATTCTTTTTTCTTTTGCTAATGAAAAATGACAGCACGACCCACCAGTTTAGAAACACTGATCTAAATTATTCCATAAATTATTACGTTTTCAGGCAGCACAATTTCTTTTTAATGTATGAGCATATTAAATCTTAACATTGCAGTTGCCCCTTAGATTATAAGTGTTAGCTCTGTAGAAAAATAACTTGAATTTTTCATTGGGAGTTGATGCTTACTTGCTTTTTATATAGTAATAATATAGATTTAAGTCTAACTTTATCTTCGATTATTAACCTGTTTGATTTTGAAAACAGTTTGTATGTTCTTTGTTCTGAGCGTTATTTGCAATCCTAACAGCTTTATTTCTAGTCAAATAAGCATTTCTGTATTGTCCCTACTTGCATTTCTATATGTAATGTGCACAAATCAAGCTTAAAAATTGTATTCTACCCCTCAAATTATATTTTTTCTGGTGGAGCGTGTATTCTTTTTTTAAACATGATCTTATTAAAAAAACCAAAGCCAACGAGGACCTTTTAGAGTACACAGTAAAATGAAAAGTGTTCATTTCACACCGTTTAAGAGGACCAAATATTCACTTAGGTAGAGTTAAAATTTACTCTTTAAGTGTTAAATCCCCATTTATCCCAAAATGGCGTTGATTATGGCCCCAAAATTAGCCATTAAATATGCTGGGGCATTTTGTTGTCCATCCTTAATATTGATGTTGCTAAAAACTAACAAATCCAACGTGAATCTTAGCAAGGGCAGTCAATTAGCACAGCAAAAGGTTAAAGAGGAAAGTTAAATAAATGCTATGGCACTTTTGGCACGACTTCTACAAGACTGAACAAGTCAGGAAACTATGGCATGCATTAAGTAACAGCAGTGAGATCATCAAGTTGTCTCTTAAATGTATTTCATGTTTAAGAGCTGGAAAATCTGCACGGTAGCCCAAAAATCCTATATGTTAAAAGAAAATCATATTTATTTATGAATATGATTAAAAAATACCATGAAATACGACAGCGACTTTGAGGAGAAGTGTAGAAGAGCCGGCTCATCCAGCTTTTGAGCAAGCTCCTCGGGCTTTTAAAAAAAATTATAATTACTTAGTATGACTGCGCAGATCGATGCAACTTTTTCAATGAGAAGCCTTGAAGAAGTGTAAAAGTAGAACATGTTGGCTCCACATCAGTGGTCAGCAACCTTTTCGGTGTGGAGAGCCAATTTCAAATTTCCTTGTAAATCAGTGTGCCACACCAAGATTAATGACTCGCACGATCATTTTTTTATATCCAACAGAGCTGTCATTTTACACCAGTCCAAATATACAACATGGATATACATTGAAATCATATAACTGACCAATTTTATCTTCCACTGTTCTTGTTCATCAACAAACTAAAAAATGAATGTGAGCAACATGTGGAAAGGCCTGTCGACATCCATGAATTCAACCATTCAACAATGAACTACAATAAAAAAGAAGTGATATGGACAGCTACCATACCATTCATCAATAAAATCTTATTTCAGAAACTATCAAAACTTGAAATACACACACACACACACAAACACTTTAAGACTTTTTATTCAGGAGTTAGCAGGTGCGGTGGGGAATTTGGCAAGCATTTTACCTGCCAAAATCTCACCCCCCTTGCTAATATGGACCCTGTTTGAGATATAAACTTGTGACTTCTAGGGTAACCTTCTGTGACATAAATATGTCAGCACAGGGATTTTGAAGAGCTTCAGAACGTTTCTCATAATATTACTATTATTGATGATAATAATAGTAGTAATGAAACAAACGAGATTTGTCGAACACCTATTCAGTAACACATCACAAAGTGGAAGTATTCCTCTGTAGTTGGATCCCGAAGCCAAAAAAACATTATAGGTTTAAAGTGTATCTTACTTTGCAATCAGTATAGGCAGGGAAGTCCGATTTTAAATGAAAAAAAAACAAAACGATTTGTTTACACCGCGGGATCCAATGCAACCAGGGTTTCATTCACAATAAAATACATTACATATGGCTATTATAGTTCATCAAATAAAAGCTATTCGTGTACAATTAGTTGTGATCGTAAATATCATAGCGTACATTGATTCGTCTCTGGTGTTGGTGTCAGTCACCAGAAACGTAGACAAAACGTTTCTTAGTTTTATTGAGAAGGAGGCAAATGCTGGCACCCACGATCCTGTGATCGTTGGTCGCGGGGAGCAGGTCGCTCAGGACGCGGAAGTGGCACTTCTGTGGCGAGCGATAGCGGTGTCGAAGATGGGAAAACAGGTCGGGTTGTCGGGGCGGAGAAGCAAACGTGGTCAAACACAAACTGGTCGAAGCCGGGAAACGTACGAGAGCCAAAAAACAGGAGGGAGTCAGGGTCGGAAAGCTTGCCTTAGCGGGAGCTGAAGGTTCACAACGATCGGACGCCGGTAACAGGGAGCCAATCAGCGACCAGGGCTGTTAGCACCTGCGGCTGCCCCGAATCAGTAATCATGACAGTTGGTGACTTTTTCTTCCACGTTAAAAAAAGCATTTTGTAGAATACGATCGTGCTTTATTGTTTTAATAAACGCGTTATATAGACTACGATTGCTTAATTGTTTTAGTTAGCTCGCTTTATTGTCTTAATAAACTTATTATATAGAATGCGATCGCATTTGTCGGAGCGCAGCAGAATGCGCGTTCATGCGAGGGGGGAGGATTGTTTTAATGTATCCACCTTTTCAGACTCGTTCTTGAATTCCTGTTCATGTTTCGTCTCGTAATGACGTTTAACACCTGAAGTGCGAGGTACAACAATCTCGAGGCATAATGCACAAACAGCACGATCATTTTTTGCACAAAGCCCCATTAGTTTGTGCACGCTGGTTGGAAAGAACGAGATTTTTCCGCTCGAGGACCCGTCATGATTTGGCAGTCGTGATTTGTTCATTTTTTTGCGTGCCGGTGTTTCTGTGGGAGGGTTAAAACACATATCTCTCCTCCTCTGTGAGACACTGCGCAGACCCACGCTCACCGTAAAGCCGCTAAACAATGAAAGCGCGCAATGAAAATGTCTAAATTTCAGGTAAAAATGCGCATTTTTAAAGAAAACATTACTTTGCTATGTGCTCGCGTGCCACTGGTTAACCCCTCGCGTGCCACTGCTGGCACATATGCCATAGGTTGCCGACCCCTTCTCTACTTATTCTTATATTAAGTATACCGTATATTTTTTACACTGCACATGTTGTGTATACAGTTAAAAATTCTTATCCTATTGATACTTTTTTATCTTTCCATTTTTAAAAACTTTTTAATCAGCCAAATAATTCAAATAATAATTTAAAAAAGCACACTCGTCACATAATTGCTTATTTTACGTATCTTTTTTTTCTCATTTTACTAGAAAAATGTTTTTGTAATACTTTGGAGTAAAATAGTAAAATTATGTTAAATCGAGCAGTTTTCCTCGAGGAAGGTAAGATTGTATTTCTTTTTTTATTGTTTATTACAAAAGACGCACAAATTCTCTCTCTCTCTCTTTCTCTCTCTGTCTGTCTTCTTTCTTGGACTGTCTGTCTCTCTGTGTCTCTCTTTCTCATACATCTCTCTCTCTCTCTCTCTCTCTCTCTCTCTCTCTCTCTCTCTCTCTCTCTCTCTATATATATATATATATATATATAGAGAGAGAGAGAGAGAGAGAGAGAGAGAGAGAGGGAAGAGGGAGAGATATTAATATATGTCTTTATTATTATTAGTATATTTACAGCACCATCGTAGGGCCTCCGGTAAACTTGCTACTTATTGCACGACATCTATTTTATTTTTATTTGAAGTCATAACAAATATATTTTTGTTTCTTTTTGCATTAGTAAAACATTCTTTCGCCATTGTTTAAGCTTTTACAGCAAATTGAGTATCAGCTCCAAATATCGGTTTTCGGCCTCCTTTCAATACTAATAATCGGTATTGGTATCGGCCCTGAAAAACCGGTCAATCCCTGGTTACAACTGCAACCACGTCTCAAGACCTGAAAGTAAATAAATCCCAGTCGCAGTATTTAATCAATGCTCTTACGTTACTGGTGGAAGGAGACAAACTTCAACCAGACTATTTTTTAAGGTATCAGCTTATGTGTAGGGAGCAGGTTCAGAAGTTTACTTGGATGATATGGCCCTTTGATTTTTTTTTTTTTTCATTTCATGGCTATCTTTTGTCAAAAAGTTTCCCTTCCCTAACCTAAGGCAGAATAAAGTAATGTATATTACACTTTTCAACCTAAAGAACCACACCCAAAGGTATTTTCACTTTAAAGCCAAAGGAGAGAACACATTTGACGGTACTATAATTCCTTCTTTATTGTGTTTAATGGACAAACCCCTGCGATATGTGAAAATTCTCGAAGTAGCCCCCTCCCATTTTTAACGCGCACTCGCATCAATAGTCGACCGTGGATAATGGAATGCGGCCACACTTGTGCCATTCATTTTTGGTGGACAGAACAGAAAAAAATACCCGGCATGCATGACACAGATATGCTCTTCTGGCCCCTGCTCACAGCAATAGTCGACCGGGGATAATGGATCACGGCCACAAACGTGCCTTATGTTGGACCCTGCTACCTGTAACGGGGGATAATTGGTGGCGGAATATTTTTCACCAGCGATGCACAATGGCTGCAAAGTACAAAGGGCAAAGTTGAGAGTGATTACAGTTTCTAACATTTAAAAACAAAGAATTTCAAAAGGTCAAAAAACAATGCATAGCAGTATTTATTGAATTGATTGTCTTTTTCTTATTTTACCAAATAATGTCAAACTCTACTCCAGCATTAAACATATTAGAAGTCAAATGTTTTTATGATTCAATTCAGAAGTCAACCCAACGGATTTTTTCAAAATAATATATATCATGATCCCATTAATGTCAAAACACTGTACCATGTTTATTATTATAATTACTTAGCAAAATCCAGATTTTTATTCACTATTTAGTGTGACAATTTTGTGATAATGGAATGTTTACACTGTAAAAAACGGGGGATTCACTTACTGTATCTCACATTCTACATACAGTGTTCTCGTTTTCCCTGCGTCCTAGACGCATTATTTTTGCTGGGGACGCATAGTGTCAAATCAACGTGCGTCCCCGGGACGCAACTTTTTTTGACACGAAATTGTCATCATTTTTTATCAAAGATTTACCGCACTCCAAACTGTTCGTGAGGCAGATCCCCCATTGTTGTTTTGGTCTTGCGGTTCGAGTTTTCGTCTGCACGCCGATCTCCAGTTCCAGTTGTGTAGTGAGTGTAGTTTTTAGAGAACCGGCTTTTTCGGCTCAACTCATTAAAGAGAGCCGGCTCTCAAACGGCTCACTTGCTTTGATGCATTGTATTACGAATGATTATGTTGTATAAAGAAGTTAAGAAAAAAAGGAAGTATAATAGGAGAAAAAAGACAGGTTTGTGGTGATCCCTTTTAATCAGTATATTACCAACAATAATTTAATGCAGAAAATGAATTAATAATTTGAATAAGAAAATGTATGATTCTACTTGATTATATTTGCATGTATTTTTTCCTTCTACAGTGAACGTCCAAGCGACTTCATTTTTGAACTTTTTTTATGATAAACCTCATTCATGTCGAGCAACTCTGTGTCTCACAACAAAATGTTCACTAACAATATATATTATATAAGGAAGCACATGTACAATATAACATGTTAAACTACATAAATAAACATGTTTGAAAAAAAAATATTTTTTTGTATTTTGTAAGGGAAAATACGACAGTTTCTAAGGGCATGGAGCACGCTAAATTTTGGGGACCCATAGATCTCTGTTGGGACCCATAGATTTTTGAGCATGCGAGTCCCCGGGACCCATCACTTTTCAGAGGTAAAATGAACACTGTACATACAGTAAATAATGTGTTTGTACTAGTAGAGACCAATACAATATAATACTTTGAGAACATTTTTCTAAGTTGACTTCCACTTTAAAGCAAATGAGTTTAGAAAAATGGAGCAAAGCATAAGGTAATACTATACCATCACACATTTTTACTGAAAAAAGCTTGATTGTACGTGAATGAATTCATCTGTTATGTAATACAGAAAAAAAATACTCCATTCGTCATCCTTGCCACTTCTCAGGAGCCGCCTTTAATCTATATAAAATGGACACGCCTCCGTACATACATTCCCTTATCCCAGTGTTGCCTCAAAGCATCTTGCTCTCTCTGCAGGGATAATGGCATTCAGGAAAGCCCTCAAACGGACAGCTTTTTTCGGCGGTGGGGCGGTCGCCACCATTCTCGGTCTGTCACAGCTCTTAGAGTATAGAAAGAAGCAGGTATGTTTCAAACTGAGATGCTTGTTATATATGTTTCTTACAGCGTGTCCTATCAAGAATTGGGAATGTATGTTGAGCCTTTAGGGCAAATTATGTTCATGTGCTTGCCAGATGCTGAAATGGAAGCTGCATTCACTTAAACTCTGTCATTTGCAATTTTTCTTTCATTAATATGACTTGGACTTAGTTATTTGTTATTGTGATGCGTTCACTCCATATTCTCCCACTGAAATGAAACCTTACTACACAACTTGTTTGTCAGGCTATTCGAGGTGTGGCAGCAAAGGCAGCAAATTGCTTGCAGGCTTTGCTCATGCCTGGCTTATGTCATCAACATACCATAAAATCCCAATGCAGGTATTTTAATCACATCCTGTTTACCTACACAGTATATTTTTACTTTTGAGAATTGGGAACTGTCTGCTTCTCCACTGGTTCTGAAGGTTGTATGTTGTGTACCGTTTCGGCAAGGAAGCATAGATTGGTGCTGCTTAATCATCCTTGGATCAATCCATGAATCATTACAAGGACAGCTTAAACTAGTCCTAAAGATGTCTGCTAGAAAGCTGCTTGAACTTAGCATAAATGAGCGGAGAGATCTGATTTGCACATTCCCAAGTGTGCCAATCTTTGGTGCCAATTGAAGTACATTACTAGAATCCCTTGTTTATCTCTGTTAATTGAGGCCAGAAACCCTTGTGATATGTGGAAATCCACCGAGAAGCCCCTCTCTGATTGGCCAGCCCATTCCCCCTGCAATAGTTGACCAGGGATAATGACTCGCAGCAGCACATGTGCTGTTCATTTTAGGCAAAAAGAAAAGAAAAAAAGAGCCCCCACACATGACTCAAATTTGCTCCCTCTGCCCCAGCTATCAGTAAAACTTGACCGGGGATAATGTATCAGTACGTGACACAAACTGAAAAAAGTGCTCTGTTGGCCCCTGGTCTCAGCTGGGCATCAATGATAGTGGCTACAACTGTTCACTTTATGCGGGCCAGAATGGCACACCTCCCAACTAATGTGTCTCTTGTCGGTCCCAACTTGCAGCATTATGGGATTGAGGATAAAGGATTTCGGCTGCAAGAGTCCAATTCATTTTATTCAAAAATACTGGCAGAAAAAAAAGATTAAGGCTTGACAAAAATGCTCCCTATGTCCCTAATTAAAGCAATATGCGATCTGGGATAACGAATCATGGCCGCATAAATGCAGTTCACTTTTATGGTGGACGAAACGGCAAAGAGCAGCCAGGCCCAACAAAAATGCGCTATGTCGGCCTCCGCCAGCAGCAACAGTTGATTAGGCATATTGTATCACAGCCACTCAATGCAATTTATTTTAGGTGGTACACATTGGCATTATTCAGTGCGCCAAACCGAAAAAAATGCGGTCTGTAATCCTGCCTCCAGTACACAAGCAACAGGGCTTTAACATTTGTTGAATAGTGGTTGCAATCCAGCTGGCAAAAAATATATAATATAAAGATGAATACATAAAAAAAATAAAGTGTTCTCCTCGATTATTAAGTATTAAAATCTAAAATCAAAACTATACACACATATTGCACTTAGAACCGAGATATTTTCACTGTAATAAGTCAACTTGACTAATGAGATACCTTCCATTTGCACAATGCTATGGACATGAGGTCAAGTGCAGATAAAGTGAACAGTACGATGTAAAAACATTTAACAGTATAAAAATGAAATAAAAGTACTTCTACTGCAAAAAAAGTAATACTTCTGCAAATAAGATACTGTAACTGTTTAGACCCAAAGTACAACTTTTTTGAACCATAAATATAGTCAAGAACATCTCAATACAAACCACACAACCAGAATATTGCACTTAACCAGGATATTGCACTTAAAAATCGGGGTATTGCACTAAAAAACAGGGACATTTCACTTTAAATCTGTGTTTCCTGACTGCAGTTTTGTGTTCTTTCGGGAAGAAGCGATCCCTCAGTCTAATTGTTCAGGCCATGTGGGATCTCAAGGCCGCGGAGTACGAAGTGTGAAGTAGTGAATTACAGTACAGTCTATTTGTTATTTGTGTTGCTTTTGATTCAAAGGGAAAGTTGCTGCAGGTATAGTGTATAGCATGTGTCGGATTCCGGCCCTCGGCGGCCAGAGGCCTGCCTGTGTTGGATATTTCCCCCATTAAAGATGAGTAAGTCACAAGCTTTCTACTTAGGTTTCTACAGAGCTTGCTAATGAATCCAATGTACTGTATGTGACAAAGAAACTTCTAAAACATAAAAAAGTGTATAGGAAGACTACAGTCATCCTTTTACATGTTGCTCTTTATGAACTATTACACTAATGACCGTATAAACAACTTATTTTTAACACATTTTACTCAATGTCATAGTATTCCCCTATAAAATGTTAGTTTAATAAAAAAATAAAATCCAAATGTACGTAAACATTCCAAGTAGTATCAATAAATTTCTTATTTTTCAAATGCTTCCAAAAAGTGAGACAAGCGGTCTAGAACCACATAGTATCTTTAAGTGCAGGGTTGGAATTGTCCTCAATGTAATTTTTAACAACAACAACAAATTACATGTGGCACTCCTGGATAAAGATGTAATAAAAGGCATAAAAGACAAAAATAAGTTATAAAGAATGCTAGGATAAATATGCAAATATTTACAAAGTAGTTTCTAGGTTGTAAGTGCATCAGAACATTAGTGCAATGAAAATATTGAAATTACATTAGAAACTACATATGTACAAAAATAAAAACAAAAGTATAAATCCTCATTTTTTTTCATACAGTGGCATGATGTGTACATATATATATATATATATATATATATATATATATATTCACAGTCTTGTATGCTTGTTTAGCGTTGTGACGGCCCAAGGGTTGAAACTGTCGCTGAGACGGTTAGTCCTTGTTTTAAGTGAAAGCAGGTCAAAGAGGTGGTTGGGGGCAGAGGAGTCTTTTATAATGTTGTTGCCTCTGCAAGCCAGTAATGTTCTCCAAACTGGTCAGTGTAGAGCCAATGATTTTGATGAGTTTCTGTAAGGTTTTTCTGTCTGCAGTATTCTCCCAGCAGAAAACACTGTGATGCTAACCTAAGCCAAAAAGGTGAATGTGTGTATTTCGTTACATACAGTAAAAATGTGTTTTCTTGAATATTCTGCTCTGTGATAAAACATACTTGGAAGATTTTAAATTCTTAAAACTGTGTGCGAACCATGCACCGGTGGCCTTAAAACAGTACCACTATAAGCTTAAGTCAAAGTTTATGATTGATGAAATATTATCAATTTCTGTTATGACAGAGTTGGTTTTCACAATGTTATATAGTGTACTTCTTTTTGATCACAAGTTAATAAAAAATGGGCACTTTACATAATACGTTGTGTCATATCTTCAACACTTTTCACTTTTCTCATTCTGTTCATCTGAAAAAAATACACTGTGCTTCTTTTATCTCATTTGCCGTTTTCACTTTTTGTCCATTCTATACATTGGAGCGCTATAACCCCCTTTTGCGTATGTATTTCTAAAATGCTGTCAAAGCATCTTCCTGTTGTATAAACAAACATGGCCTCTGTTGTCGAGATAGGGGCATCTCATGGCAAAGAAAGTAGAAAAATACGGATTTTTTCATGTCCATCTTTGAGACTTAAGCCGTTTTCATCTGATTCATTCGAGAGGGACTAGCAGCTGTGCCTCCCCAGATCTTTGACCCTACATGGACCTACATTTTAACACTCTCAAAGTTACATACCAGCCTTTATTTAACTGTCCCTGCTAATATGAACTTTGTTTGTGTCCTGTTGCAATAATGTCTTCTCTTGCCTGTTGCCGCCCGCCCAACCAAACAAGAATGGATTGGTAAGCAAGAAGCCGATTGCTGAAAAATATAATCATTTCCACAATAGTGTGTAATCATGCATGCCTCTAATCCCAGTAATACTAAAATCCAACATTTAGCTCTGTGGCGGTATTTTTCTATGTATCATCACAGATAGACAATGATTTCAATGGCAAATTGCAAACACCGGCTCGCATTTGCAAGTCAAATGCTGCATGTGCTCTCAAGCAGCTTGATGCAATCATTAAGCTGAAGCAAAGAAAAAAAATACCCCCCAAAATATTTCATTAGTGGTGAAATGGCACGTCCTGGTGTCAAAGGGGGATTGTTCTTGTGATTATGACTTCAAATCATTCCTTAATCAAATGCGAGACATGATTCGTGTTGTGAGTTTTTCCAAGGGGAGGAGCATGTTGGAGCAGATCGGACCACCCGTCAAACCCGCCAACTCTACAGTGCACGCCTTTTTTAAAAGCAAATTATTTCAGGAATTGCACCGGTTCACCTAAAAATTATAGAAGTGATATATTGCACCCCAAAACTGTACACAAGGTTAACACTTGTCTGCTTCATTATGAATATGCAAAATACAGATTTTTTTTTCTCGACACTACATTCTGTAAAATGGGTGAGCAGTGAGCACACACATGCGGCTTATAAATACGACCTGCCAAACGAAAAAACATATAATGGTAAATAAAGTACTACTAATATAAAGATGTGTCTGTTTTGATGCCACTCTTGTTCACAGTGTCTTTTCATTTTTCTTCATGTATTTCTGAGGTATAGGGTTAAAGACTATGTAGCTGCAGAAAATCACATCAATCATTTTTTTCTTCTATTTGCGGCCCATCTGCATTTTTTTTCTCAAGGCGGCCCATGATGTTTTTCCCACCCCTGTTCTTCACTGCAAAAAAAAATCTCCCATTGTCAGATATTTTTCACCAATTAATTTACAATTTTCCTTTTTTGCAATGTTTTTAAAGACAAATAATATTAAGTGCTGTGAAAAAGTCTTTGCCCCTTATCTGATTTCTGTGGTTTTTTTGTTTGTTTGTTTTTTGCATATTTATCACTCACAAAAGGTTTCAGGACATCACACCATTTTTAATATCACACAGAAACAACCCAAAGAAACACAAAAGGCTGTTTTGAATTGTTGATTCTATTCATTAGGTTGCGAAAGAAAAAAATAAATTAAAACCTATCTGGCCCTATGTGATAAAGTAATTGCCCCCTGACCTACTAGGGAGTTGGGTCACCTTTGGCAGCAATAACAGAAATCAAACGTTTACAATAATTGGTAATGAGTCTTCCACAACGTTGTGGAGGAATTTTCTCCCACCATTCTTTGCAATTTTTTTTTACCTGTGTTGTATCAGAGGGTTTTCTAGCATGAACTGTCCGTTTAAGATCTTACCACAGCATCTCAATGTGATTTGCCTTGGCCACGCCAGAACCTTCTTTTTTTTGGGAGCCATTTAGGGGAGGCCTTTCTGGGGTGTTTTGGATTGTTGTCCTCCTGCATGATCCAAGAGTGCTTGTTTTTGACGACACATACTGATGGCCGAACATCCTCTGGAAAACACCAGAATTCATTAGTCCATCAACTACAGCAAGTTGTCCTGGTCCTGAGGCAGCAAAGGGGTCCCAGACTATCACACTGCGACAACCATGCTTTACTGTTGGCATCATGTCCTTTTTTGTCAAATGCGGTGCCAATTTTACGCCAGATGTAACACCTCTCGAAAAGTTCAACTTTTGACTCATAAGTCTACAGAATGTTTCTCCAAATGTCTTGAGGAACATCAAGATGCTACTTGACAAATGTTAGACGACTCTTTGTGTTCTTTTGTGACGGCAGTGGTTTTCGCCTGGGAACCCTCCCATTGATGCAATTTTTGGCCATTGTCTTTCTTACAGTAAAGCAACTGACCTCTTAACTCAGGGAGTGAGGCTTTCAGTTTATTTGATGCTTTTCAAGGTTCTTTTATAACTTCCTGGATGAGCAGTTGTCGCACTTTTGGAGATATCTTCGTTGGTCGACCACTCCTGGTAAGGTTTCCACAGTTTTCAGTTTTCTCGTATTTATTGATAATGGTTCTGACAGTGATTCACTGGAACCCTACAGCCTTGGAAAGGGCTTTATGACCTTTTTGCACAGTGGATTTTTCATTTCTTTTTTGTATTTCGTTGGATCGTGGCTTCTCAATTGTGTTCTTGAGATTTTGTAGCCTACCTCGTTTTGTCTAAGAGATTCAATTTAAGTCAACACAGGTGGTGGCATTCAATTTTAGTCATGGCCTTGGAACTCGACTTAGCTTTCCCAAAACTGTGGTTAGGCACACTTACTTTGTGATTTAACAAGGTGGGGCAATAACTTTTCACAAAGGGCCAGATATGTTTAGATTTTTTTGTGCCTCCATGAACGGAAACAACGTTTCAAAAGTGCATTTTGCATATCCTTGGGTTGTCGCTGTGTGATATTAAAATTGGTTTAATGATCTAAAACGGTTGTGACTGATAACTATGCAAAAAAACACAGAATTCAGGAAGGGGACAAATACTTTTTTACGGCACTGTAAGCACAACTGACAGGTATATGGTACATCATTTTCATATTTTTCAATCATTACTTTTTTTGACCACACTTCATTTTTATCTCCAAAAGCCTCTCATAACACCATCTAAGTGGTTAAAATGATTTTATGTTTCCATGTATCTAGGTCTAACAGGGTAAAGTATTTTCCTTAATTTTACCAAGACAAAAATAAATAATATAGTGCAATTAAAGAAAACATATTAAAATGAACAGTTTTATGCCAGTGGGGAAAGAATATATTATTTTACAGTGTTCTCAATAGCAAAAACACACAAAATCATTTTATTTTTTGTATGTTTTTTTTTTTACATTCACAACATCGTACTACTCTTGTAAACACATTGCTTGTAGCATGGCTTGGAGTGATGCATTTTTTTTGTGCCATTATCTGATTCATCTGTCCAATAATTATCGTGCATCTTAAGCTTTTTTTTAACAGTTACTTGGAAACTAAGAAAAGAATCATTTGCACATCAAGGTTACTTTCTCACATCCCACTGGTGCAGGGGTCGGGAACCTTTCTGACTCAAAGAGCCACTAATTAAAAATATTTAGATTTTTTTGTATTCAGTGAGAGTCACACCATATATTTAAAGACAAGCAGATTTCCTTTGTAAAAATGTCACAAAATACTCTATTTACCTTTTGATATGTGACATGGTCGCAGTTCTAACTTTTGGAATCAAGCGGTCTTATTTGTCCTACATTTTTTATCATACACGTAAATCTTTAACATCTTTGACATCTTTGACACTTGGCTCACGAGCCTTACTTTCCCGACCCCTGTACAATGGGAAAACATTTTAAGGTCCTAACTTGTAAAAAAGGTAAAGGTCAAAGATTTGCTTTTTTCTTCAGATACCTTGAAAGTAGTACAAGAAGATAAATGCAACTTAGTGTTTATGGTGTCTAACATAGTAACCTCGAGCAAAACGCTGCTATAATATACAGGGTGTTCCAAAAGTCTTGGGCTCATTTTGACATTGGCATTATATATATATATATATATATATATATATATATATATATATATATATATATATATATATATATATATATATATATATATATATATATATATAGTATTATATAGTATATATAATATCTCAGAAACTATGGAGAATATAAAAACACATCTGGTAAATTCAGAAAGCTTGTAATCTCCATTTTTACATAGGTTTTTCAAAAGTGTCCAATGTCAGCACTATTGGTCGCATGACACACATCAAGCCGATAGTGAAATTCCTGTGAAACGCGTCCCGGGTTGTCAACGGTTGCAACAGCTTCTGTTATCTATACTTCAACTCATCTATGTCTCTTAGAGAAGGAGGAGTATGTAAAAGGAAGTTTGTTTAGGGACCATTCTTCTTTGATAGAGTGACTTTCCAACATGTTGGGGTGCTACCAAACTGAAGTCCAAGGGTTAGACTGTTTCTGAAAACAACACTGCCAGACTGATGGTTTGGGCGTTTTAGGCAGAATGATCATGATCTCATGTCCTAGACACCCTGATCTCCAGTGGTTTCTTTTTATGGGTATTTCTAAAAGTATTGGTCCATGTGCCACCCATTCCAAGAGAGGTGGAGGAGCTGAAGACACAATGAACAGCCAAAGTCGACAAAATGCTGAGACCTGTTTGAATTTGACTATTGGCTTGATGTCTGTCATGTGACAAATAATGCTCACATTAAACATCTTTGAACATTCTCCGTAAAACATTGAGTTTACAAGCCTTCTGAATTTACCAGATGTGCTTTTATATCCTTCATAGTTTCAGAGATATTCAATGTCAAAATGTGCCCAAGATTTTTGAACACCCTGTATAATAACCAGCCCTCAGATGTTTAAAAACCCTTCAAAAAAAGAGTGTGGGTTTAATTGCATGTGTGTGTACATTACATCCAGGCCCGGTTAGCACACGTGGCGGCAGAAGCAGAGCTGAAGGCTCCCTTCGCTCACGAGCTTCCCACCAGACAGGCACAGCTTGCAACGCTGAAAAGTAAAGAGTTTGACGTTCTGGTAATCGGAGGTGGAGCCACAGGCGTCGGATGTGCCTTAGATGCTGTCACGCGCAGTAAGACAAATCATACACTGAATTAGTGTGATTTTTTCCCCCCTCAATATTATTTACTTTCCTTTAAGACCTTAACACTGCTCTTGTTGAGAGAAATGACTTCTCTTCCGGGACGAGCAGCCGGAGCACCAAACTTATTCACGGTGGAGTACGCTACCTCCAAAAGGCCATAATGAAACTGGATTATGAGCAGGTTTTGCATCCGTTTAGTCATTTTTCCCTGCTTACTCTGGAAAGTTGTTTTGAAGTGATGGATTTTTTTTTGCCTGCAACAGTACATGATGGTTAAAGAAGCCCTCTATGAGCGAGCCAACCTCTTGGAGATTGCACCTCACTTGTCTGCCCCTCTTCCCATCATGCTTCCTGTTTACAAGTAGGTTATCATCTTTCACTTGATCATGTGTTTATTTACTAACTCCATTTGGTCCCTGTTAATGCCATCTACTAAAACAAGTCAAAAATTGAACTTTTTAAAAATGATACTTTTATATTGTCTTTGCCATTTAAAAAAAAGCATATTTCTTTTTTTGCCCTGACATAAGTTGCACTAAACATTACATAAAAGTGACAAAAACTGAGATACAGATTTTTTCACATAACTGCAATGATGGGTTATTCAGGAGTATTTGATGTATTTGTCTTTATAATGTTTTGAGGTAAAAATAGAATAGAATACAACAGAATAAAATAGAAGCGAATTACTTTATTTTTATTGCACAGAGTGTCATTAAAATTCAAAGCTGCCTTGTACCATCTACCTACCTACCTACCTACCTACCTACCTACCTACCTACCTACCTACCTACCTACCTACCTACCTACCTACCTACCTCATATTCCTCAAGAGGGGTGACCGACAGCAAGACAAACACATACAATAACAAACAAAATAAAAAGGGAAAAAAATAACAAAAATACACACAAACATTTTCTGACCATGGCCATCCCAAATGCCCAAACACCCAAACAAGTTAGGCACCTCGGCACCTAAGTTGGTCATGCTTTAGTCTCTCCAGATGAAACGGGACACAAGAAAGCGGCCATGTCACTCGGGTCAGGGTGACACAACACACTCTTTTGCTCAACAGCAGGGCCCGATAGCTTTCACTGGTTTACCCCTGCCGCATCATACAGGTGCCCTGCCCATTCCTTAGAACGCGTCCACACATCCCACTATCCTTTTACAACCCCTCTCCACTCATTCCTATCACCAACAGTAGCTCTAGCTTCCACTAGATTTAGACCTCTTTCCTGCAGTGCACTCATAACACTATCCATCCACGTCAATCGCGGCCTTCCTCTTGGTCTCCTTCCATTGACTTCTGCTCTGTAGATCCTCTTCAACATTCGCGCCTCATCCATCCTCTCGATGTGTCCAAACCAACCGAGTACTCTCTAATCCACACGCTTGCTCAGTTCTACTACTACTCCAGTTCTGTTTCCCAGAATTTCATTTCTCAATCTAGCCAATCTTGTCACTCCTAACATACTCCTCAAACAATTCATCTTAAAAACATTTAATTTCCTTTTCAAATCTGCTATCAGGCTCCAAGTCTCTGCACCATAGAACACAGTCGGCACAATCACACTCTCATACAGTCCCCTCTTAACATCCATACTCATACTCTTGTTGCTCATCACTCTCCTCAGAGCACCCAAAACCTTGCTTCCTTGATTAACTCTGTGCAATATCTCGCACTCCATTCCGACTGCAGCCACATTACAACCACTTGGCACTTGGCCTTAAGCTTTTAACTTCTAAAATCAACAGATTCCTGAGAAATTAGTTGTCTTTCGGTAACTAATCTAGGCTGTAATTTCAAAATTTGAACACATGGTCGCTGCAAAAAAGTTAGAAAATTGAAAAACCAAAAATATTTAATCCAATAAGTTTTTCTCAATAACTTTTTTGTTGCACTAACATTCTTGGTTGTAGGGAAGCTTATTTTTTTAACATTGCAATTGTTTAGTGTTGCCAAGAGCTACAGTAAGTCTAGAATGGTGTGCAATTTTCAGGAAACAAATAACACTCAGAATTAAATGTTCTTGTATCACTATTTACAAGAAGTAAAGAAGTTGGACAAGTATTAGTACTTTTTCTAGTATTTTTTTTTAATATAGTGCCAAATATGAATTATCCTCTCATGGAATTTCTCAAATCTTATAAGGTTGAACCTCCAAAAAACAACCATTTGCTTGTTTTAACATGCCATTGGTGTAGTTTTAGCACTAGTATTCTTCTTTTGTTGTAGATGGTGGCAACTTCCGTACTATTGGGCGGGCATCAAGATGTACGACCTGGTGGCCGGAATCCAGTGTTTAAAGGCCAGTTACGTCCTTACTAAGACTAAAGCTCTGGAGCTTTTCCCCATGCTGAAAAAGGACAAACTTGTCGGAGCCATCGTCTATTACGATGGTAAGCATCTAGCCTTTTTTGTGGATTCTTTAATTTCTTTTCTGTAAACACAGCTAAAGTATTTGAACCTGAGATGAACATTCCCTGCAAAGCAAATTTAAAGGCAGCCGGATTATTGTTGGCAACTGGCGGATGGTTATTTGACGTGTTTTCAGACATTACCACGGTGTTTTGTGTTATGGAAAGAAGCGGCTTGCTGTGCCCTGCACACGAGAGGAATTTGGTGATTGATCGCAAAACAATCAAACATGAGTGATACTTAACGGCCTAGACATTGCACCATTCTCCTTCCAAAAGTGACTCCGCACACCTAACAGAAAAAATAAGATGTCAATTGGCCAATGGCATCACGCGCGGTTGAGGCCTCGTGTGAGCAAGACTTGAAAAATAATGGAGCCCTGATCTTTTGCAAGGGCTGCATCTTTTTCCCCATCAATTTATAACATCTGCTACAATCACGTTTGTGACATTTTCACGTCTGACCTTCTCTCTGTTGGTGTAATGTTGCACACAAGCACCGCAATTGGTTGAACTGTCTCAGCACTGTCTTCGGCATTTTGGCTATCTCATTTACCGTACAACAAAACGGTGTCCATATTTTATTTGCTTAAACAATACATTTTTCATCCAACATGTGTATCCAATCCATATTTTTGTCAAGTCAAGTCATATTGATTTGTATATCCCTTTATTCACAAAGTCTCAAAAGGCTGCACAGACAACCATTAAAACATCCCCTGATCTGAAACCTACAAGAGGGCAAGGAAAAACTCAATGGATAATGCACGGGTATCAACAGACAATACTAATGCGCAGCTTCCTGTCGGAAAATCCTAACCCAAAATCTATTCTTGTAATATTCTTAACGTGTAACTGAAACGAAAGATTAAAATCAAATGTGAAACAAAAGTTTCTGACCGAGTCACTCTGGGTGATATTACATTTTCCAAGGTTTTAAGCAATGTTCAAGAAGAAGTCATTTTTACCACTTTAGTTTTTTTCAGGGTTAAGACACAAAACACTAAGAGACATCCTTTTTTTTATCTCAATGACTTAGGCTTTCAGATTTCCAGACATAACAGCGGTTTCCTTTATTGGTAGATACAGTTGAGTGTTTATCGTGTAGCAATGGAAACTATTATTATACTTGTAAATAATATCCAAGCAGAAGCATATAAACACTGAAAAAGAGAGGGCCAAGTACTCAGCTCTGCGGAAAGCCACAGGTAATTCCAAAAGTTCAGAGATCATGTCACTGTATCTAATCATGCATCCTATCTGACAGGTAGGACCTAAACCATGGGAAGACAGTACCATTGAGACCAAACCAATCTAGTGTGTGTTCGTCTCTGTTTTGCATGCCACAAACTTTCCCCCCTTACCCTACAGGGCAGCACAATGATGCCCGTATGAACTTGGCCATTGGGTTGTCAGCTGCCCGTTACGGTGCTGCCATGGCCAACTACACTGAGGTGGTTCACCTGCTGAAGAAAAAAAATGAGCAGACCGGTACTGAGCAGGTGTGTGGGGCACACTGCCGGGACGTGCTCACAGGTAGAAGATTACCACCTTTAAGGACAACTATTCTCCTGTTTACATTTAAATGACATCAGTTGCTGATCACCTGTTTAAGGCGAGGAATTCGACGTCAAAGCCAAATGTGTCATCAACGCCACTGGGCCTTTCACAGACTCTGTGAGGAAAATGGATAGCCAGGAAACCTCAAACATCTGCCAGCCCAGTGCTGGTGTGCATATCGTCATTCCCGGCTACTACAGGTACGCGACCTGATCTGTGCTTAACCACACAATTGTTCTTCAATTCATCCTACTACTGAGTTTATTATACCAAAAAATGTATATAAATTAGGAGTGAGTTTCAATGGTTGTTCACAGGCCCCTTAACTTTATTAAAAAAAAATCGTTAAAAAAAGTAAGTACATGATAAAAAACCATTGTACAAACAGAAAAATGCTTCATGATTTTTTTAATGCACCTGCACAAAGAGAGACTTTGTACAACAGTTGAACAAAAACACATTTTTTTTCTAACCTTATTGTCACACAAATAACATAATCGCCCAAGCCATTTTAAGCACTTTTGAGAGAAAATGCCTCCAAAAAATATTTTTCTTTGTCAAGTTCATGGATTAGGAAGAAATGCTGTTTGTTTGGCAATTTGCAATTTAATTGATTGACCAAATTTAGCACTTTTGCAGATAGTGCCGATTTTTATGGGAAGCTTAATTTTAATTAACTTAATCTTCCCCCCAAAAGTTTGCATACACAGGTTTGAGAAATATTATGAATGCATTTTTATCTATTTCCGTTTGTCTGGCCGGATGAAAAAGGCTTACCAGTCATTTGTGGTCTGTGGTCCATAATTTTCCCACCACTGCCCCAGGCTGACTGATTCACCCCAGTATTACATAGAATAGGTTGATTATGAGAAACCAAAAGCATTGCTTAATTACTGCTCTGAAATTGCACGCGTAAAGAATATTTTAGAAAATACTTCTAGATGCTTCATGCTCTCCTTGGGAGTAACTTCTATAGTATCAGTAGGTACCATGTTATTATTTTCTTTGATTAGCAACACCTTGCCTCTCATGCTTCCTGTGGGCAACTGTTCTCTCCTATTTTCTCATTCATTTCCAGCTCATTGTTTAGGGTTGAAGATTTTACCAGTGATTCAAACCTTAATTCTGTTGAATACCTTGATAAATTACAAAACTGCAAGTTGGGCCATGCCCTTTGAACCATAATTTTAGCAGCTCATATTCACTAGAAATTAAGGATATTTTATCGGGTTTCTGCACACAGTCCTGATAACATGGGCCTGCTGGATCCAGCAACAAGCGATGGCCGCATCATTTTTTTCCTTCCCTGGGAGAAGATGACCATTGCCGGAACCACGGACACTCCCACCAACGTAACAGCCCACCCCATCCCTGGAGAGGATGACATCAATTTCATCCTAAGAGAGGTCCGCAACTACCTTAGCCCAGATGTGGAAGGTAGGGACGACAGTTTAGCAGAATGTGAGCATAAAATAGAATCGAAACTTTCAATTTTGTTTCCTTAAGTGAGACGAGGAGACGTTTTGGCAGCGTGGAGTGGAATCCGTCCTCTGGTGACAGACCCAAACTCCAAAGACACTCAGTCCATCTGCCGTAACCACATTGTCAGCATCAGCGACAGTGGACTGGTCACCATTGCAGGTCGGCTTTTTTGTCTTTTTGAAACAGAATAGGACAGTTTTTTTCAGTGCCAGTAATGTCTGGTGGGTCTAGGTGGCAAGTGGACAACCTATAGATCGATGGCAGAAGAGACTCTTGACGCTGCCATCAAAAGACACGCCCTCCCAGCTGAGGAATGCAAAACTGTGGGCCTGATGTTAGAAGGGGCAAAGGGCTGGACGCCAACTCTTTACATCCGTCTGGTGCAAGACTATGGCTTGGAGCAGGAAGTATGAAACTTTTTTGATCACTGATGTTAAGCATGAAGCCACAAAGACTTTTTATGACAATTTAAATTGCTTCTATTTGCAACTCGGGTCTCAAACTTGCAGCCCTCAGGATCATAATTTTGGGGCCCCTACTATAAAATCAAAGCTTAAATGAGCTGTACGGAATTTGGACTTTATTTACTCGGCTGACTTCCCCTGGCTTGTGTCATCATTGCAGTCTCTGTCAGCTTGTTTATGATGAACGTGCAAGTATGTCCATTTCTTGGCACGTGCTCCAATAACACGTTTTTGGGGATAGAGTGGGCGTTTGGACTACACTAAAAACCCTACACTATCAAAAAAAACAAATAAACAAAATGCTTCTCCTTTACAAGCATGACTTAACTCTCCAGCACTCCCTTCCAACCCCCATTCCTATAATGTCTTTTGCCCTGAACAGCTTTGCCAAAAGTAAGATAACAGCGGATAAGCGTGGTGGTAGGGCGCCACGGCAGTTGAGTGGTTAAAGCATCCGCGGTACACTTCTGAGTTAATGGATTCAAATTGAGTTACAGTCTTCCTGGGCAGAGTTTATATGTTCTCCCCGTGCTTGCGTGGGTTTCCTGAGGGCACTCCGGTGTCGCTCGCACATTCCAAAGACATGTATGTCAGGTTAGTTGCCCGTTCAAAATTGTCCCTTGTTGTGAGTGAGCAAATTTTCTGTTTCTGTGTGCCCTGTGATTGTCTGAGTGTCTCCTGCCCACTGCTCGAAGATAGCTGGGACCCCCACGACCCTACTGTGACTAAGCGGTGCAAATAATGGATGGATGGAGGGGTGGTGATAAACAAATGATAGGGCCTCTTTAAACTCAGTTGGGCATTATTAACACATAATAAGAACCCAATGCAACCCAACCTTACTGAGAACCTTGCTCCGGCGGCCCCAAGTGAATTGAGTTTGAGACCCCTGGTTTACACCGTTTGCAAAAGAGACAAAAGAAGCCCTAAGCAGATACCTGGATTCTTTCCATGAGGATGTTGGCATTTCCGCTCAATTAAAGGACTGACACTCAATATTTCGTATTTATTAAAATGAAGTCTATCAGATCCATTAATTTACATCTGTTACTTGCAGCAGTTAGCTTCCCTTCTCCCGTTAATTTTATTAGAACATTGTTCCAGTTGAGGGAGGTGCTACCACCTTCCTTATTTAAAAGGGCTCGAATATTTTCCAAAGGTCACTACGCATATTTGGACAGTGTTTGCCCTTTGGCATGATGGGTAAGCCAATGATCTGAATAGCGAAAAGCTATTGTGTATTCTGAGAGCGTAACGACCTCAACAACCAATTCCCCAAAAATCATTTATTCTGCGTCCATAAGACCAAAAGAAAATTGAATCAGCAAGCTAAACTAAAAAAATTTTGTGTGTGTGATCAGGTGGCGCAGCATTTAGCCTCTACGTATGGAGGCAAGGCATATGACGTGGCCAAGATTGCGCAGGTCACGGGGAAAAGATGGCCAATAGTGGGAAAAAGGCTTGTGTCCGAGTTTCCCTACATCGAGGCTGAGGTAAATTGAGATCTTTGCTGATCATGCCTCCGCCCTTGAAATTCTAATCCGCTTTCCCACAGGTGCTGTATGCCATAAAGGAATATGCATGTACCGCTATTGACCTGATCGCCCGGCGGACGCGTCTCGGGTTCCTGAATGTGCAGGCGGCCGACGAGGCCCTCCCGCGCATTGTGCAGATCATGGCCAAGGAGTTAGGCTGGAGCCAGGAGCGCAAAACGGTAAAAAGTATCTGGAATTAATGTTTGAAAAAACTGCTTTATCTTATTTGACTTTAATGTGAATGTAATCTACTATTCCACATACTGTATTTTCACTACCATAAGGCACATTGTGTAAAAAGGTGCAGTCTTTGTTGTTGGTTCTATTTCTGTATTTAACACATACATACAGCACACGTAGTTATTGGGCGGGGGTCTCCTCTGTTACGTCCACATTCCAACAACACAGACAAGCATACAAGTGTGCGTATTTAAAAATACAGCGGGAGCAAAACTGAGTTTGGTTGTGGTTTAACACATGGATAGAACGAGTTTTTAAAAAAGAGCTGGCGAGAAACTCAGTTTGGTACTCCCATTTTTTTTACCGGTAATGATTATCAATCAAAGCCATCAAAGTCTTCATCCTCTGTTTCTGCGTCACATCTCCATTAAACATGACAAGTTCACTTTCTTAACCGTAAGAGTCACTTTCCTGAATCAGTCACGTGGTACACTAGCTTCGCGGGTGTATGAAGATTCCATATTTACCTTTTTTCTGTTCTTTCCACCTAAAATGAACTGCACCCGTGCGGGCAGGAATAATTGTGCTGTATATATGTTAAGAAATACTAATTGGTTTCAACTATCTATAAAAATATACAGGACTGTCTCAGAAAATTAGAATATTGTGATAAAGTTCTTTATTTTCTGTAATGCAATTAAAAAAACAAAAATGTCATACATTCTGGATTCATTACACATCAACTGAACTATTTCAAGCCTTTTGTTATTTTAATATTACTGAATTTGGCCTACAGCTTAAGAAAACTCAAAAACCCTATCTCAAAATATTAGAATACTTCCTCAGACCAAGTAAAAAAATAATTTTATAACAGCAAAACTAAATCAAACATTTGAAAATGTCCATTGATGCACTCAGTACTTGGTTGGGAATCCTTTTGCACGGATTACTGCATCAATCCGGCGTGGCATGGAGGCAATCAGCCTGTGGCATTGCTGAGGTGTTATTGATGCCCAGGATGCTTCGATAGCGGCCTTCAGCTCATTTGCATTTGTAGGTCTGGTGTCTTTCATCTTCTTCTTAACTATACCCCACAAATTCTCGATGGGGTTCAGGTCAGGGGAATTAGCAGGCCAATCAAGGACAATGATGCCATGGTCAGTGCACCAGTTACTGGTGGTTTTGGCACTGTGGGCAGGTGCCAAATCATGCTGGAAAATGAAATCCTCATCTCCATAGAGCTTTTCAGCAGATGGAAGCATGTAGTGCTCTAAAATCTCTTGGTACACAGTTGCATTTACTCTGGACTTGATGAAACACAGTGGACCAACACCAGCAGCTGACATGGCTCCCCAAACCATTGCTGACTGTAGGAACTTCACACTGGATTTCAAGCAACTTGGATTTTGCTCCTCTCCAGCCTTTCTCCAGACTCTGGCGCCTTGACTTCCAAATGAAATGCAAAACTTGCTTTCGTCTGAAAAGAGGACTTTGGACCACTCTGCAACTGTCCAGTGCTTCTTCTCCATAGCCCAAGTCAGACGCTTCTTCAGTTGTCTTGAGTTCAGAAGTGGCTTGACCATGGGAATACGGCTATTGTAGCCCATTTCCCGGACACGTCTGTGAACTGTGGCTTTTGATACCTGGACTCCAGCTTCAGCCCACTGTCTTTGAAGCTCCCCCAAATTCTGGAAGCGGCTCTTCTTCACAATTTTGTTAAGGCTGCGGTCATCTCTCTTGGTTGTGCAGCGTTTCCGGCCACATTTTTCCCTTCCAACAGACTTTTTGTGGATATGCTTTGAAACTGCACTCTGTGAACAGCCTGCTCTTTGAGAAATTTCTTTTTGTGTCTTACCCTCCTGATGGAGGGTATCAATGATGGTCCTCTGGACAGCAGTCAGATCAGCAGTCTTCCCCATACTTGTGATTTAGTTTACTGAACCAAGCTGAGTGTTTTTAAGGCTCAGGAAACCCTCGCAAGGTGTTTCGAGTTAATTAGATGATTCAGGTGATTAGTTGAATAGCCTACTTTTATACAGTACTTTTTCATGATATTCTAATATTTTGAGATAGGATTTTTGAGTTTTCTTAAGCTGTAAGCTAAATTCAGCAATATTAAAATAATAAAAGGCTTGAAATAGTTCAGTTGATGTGTAATGAATCCAGAATGTATGACATTTTTGTCTTTTTAATTGCATTACAGAAAATAAAGAACTTTATCACAATATTCTAATTTTCTGAGACAGTCCTGTATGTACACGTGTCTAAAATATATTTTTCTATAACTGAGATCAAATAATGATAAAGATTTTTGTTAAAAAATGTGATAGAATATTTTTACCATGTCACCGACCACCACCACTGGCTTTTTCTCTCACAACATGAAATAATAGTCCATGCCCATTTAGCTATTTAGAATTTGAGTTGCCATTATTGTCATTGATTACATTGTAGTGAACATTGTTTTAAATGAGATTCGAGAGCCTGTTTTATAGCTTGTGTAAAATGAGCTAATAAATGTGGGAACTCACTTGTTAACCCCAAAACAAAACCGGCTTTATCAACTTGGGTTCTCTTACTATCGCATTTTTTTTTTCAATTCTAGGCTGAGCTGGAAGCAGCCAAGAAATTTTTATACCAAGAAATGGGCTACCGCTCTCGCTCAGAGCAGTTAACCAAGACTTCTGAAATGACCTTGGACAACCAGGAAATAGCCAGGTAGAGATTTGAGGGCCAAAGTTCTACCATAAAATTGGACTCAACCATGAGTATTAATGCGTCATCTTGAATCATTGTTTTTTTGCCAGGTACAAGAATCGCTTTCAAAAGTTTGACAAAGAGCGCAAAGGATTCATAACCACGGTTGATGTTCAGCAAGTCCTCAATGTCAGTTGCCTCTTTCCCGATTGTGATCGTTTTTCATTGTTATGGGGCAAAGATTTTAATCCGTCTTGTTCTGCTCTTACAGAGTATTAACGTCCACATTGATGAAAACGCCCTACATGAAATTCTCAGTGAGGTGGATGTTAACAAAAATGGACAGATTGAGATTGATGAATTTCTACAGGTACGTAATTGTGCTTCCATAGGTTAGTAATGTAATTTGTAGATTTCTGGGGATGTGTATGAAGATTCCATATTTACCGTATTTTCCGCACTATAAAGCGCACCATATTAAATGGCGTAACCTCAAAAATAGTCTTTTGTCATTTATATTTCATATATTAATGCCTTTGTGCATTTTATACACCTACGGTAAACATTAGGGTAGTGATTGATCAGTCAAAAGATGTGGCTGGCCAAAATGGCAAAACATTGTTACAACTCGAATCGAACCCAGGTCGCGCTAGTGAGAACGCCAAACCCAACCACTATTCATAGAGATGACATATAAAAAGGTGTCATATTTTATTGTATCATCACACCCTTGTGACTTACGATGCCTGAAACGAATATTAGAGAATGGAAAAAACATAAAAGTCTGCCTTGGAAGATATAAATAAACGCTAAAAGGCACGATGGAGGTAACAACTCCTTGGTGTATCTGATGATGAAAACGACTTTGCTTTTATTTAAATCTTCCAGGACGAAATTTGTGTTTCTTCCATTCTCTAACTATTGTTTTTGGCTCCATAAATATAGTTTGATAATGAGATCCAATCAAATACCTTTTTGTATGTCGTCTGAATGACTGGTCGTATAGTGATTAGGTTACAGCGCTCTCACTGCTACGAATTGGGTTTGATCCCATTGCACACAACGCTTTGCGATTATGGTCAGCGATGTAAGTACATTATAGTAGAAAGTAATGCACACGTATAAATACGGTATGCATTTTCAATCTTATTTACCGTACATTGCGGCCTATAAGTCACACTGGGTTATTAAGCGCACTTTCATATTACTGGCCAATTTGAGGTTTTTAGGTGCGCCTTATAGTCTGGAAAATATGGTATCTTTGTGAACAAGAACAGACAAAACCAGGAGAAGGTGTGTTTCTGCATTGGTATTTCTTCCCAGAAGGTGTCAACTCTCCTTGACTTTGAAGCTAATTAGAATAAAAATTGTGCGACAGGTATAATGAGGGCTGAGCTCTTTCCTCTGTCTTTTGCTGGATTATGTTCTCATTTTGAGGAAAGACAGCCAATGTGATGCCAGTTGACGGTTTTGCCTTTATTAGCTGCTTTTAAGAACCTATCCGGTCGGACTCTCCAGAGGATAGGCATATTTTGTAGTTATAGTTTCCCTTTTTTGAGAAAATCCCTTTGAGTGTGAAATATGTTCTCAAATGTCAATGTTTTTTTTTTCGCTCATGTGTCCATCCTGCTCATGGCCGATTTCAGAGACTGCAAACAGGTAGTGTATGCAAGGTGCCGGTAGATTTGAAATACTGTAATCCCTCGCCACTTTACGCTTAGTAGGTCGCTGCCTCCGATCATTTGGGGGTAAAAAATATTCCGCGATCGTTTATCCCCGATTGCATTTTCGCTGGGACAGGACATTTATGTCAGGCTAACGTCTCTTTTTTACCAATCACCCAAAAGTGAACTGCACTTGTGTAGCCACGATCCGTTACTCCCGATAGCATATTTTTTCCATCCATTATTCCTGTCTGTGGATTCCTGCAAGCAGGGTAGAGTGCACCTTTGTTAGGACTGCCGGCTCTTTTTTGCCGTTTTCCACCTAAAATGAAGTTCGCTCGTGCAGCCTTAACCCAATTATCCCCAAACCCATAATGCTTCGAGTGGGGACCAGCATAGCGCATTTTATTTTGTTCTGTCCACCAAAATGTGAACTGCACTTGTGTGGCCGCGGTCTATTATTCCTGTCTGTAATATTGCTGTGAGGGGGGAGCAGCAGTGTGCCCTTTTTTTGACCTAGCGTCTCTTTTTTGCATTTACTGAATTTTCACCTTTAAAAAAAACTGCACTTGTGCAGCCACAATCTGTTATCCCAAATCCCATATTTCTGCGAGTAAGTACTGGCAGAAAGCACTTTTAGCAGGAGGTGTGCTTGTCTGGCCCTCCTAAAATCAAATGCACTGTTTTGGGAGCAGTCAATTATCCCGGGGGTACTATTGCTGAGAGCAGCAGCTGGTAAACTGCATTTTTTTTTCATCAGACTGCTGGAAGTTAACCTGCACTGTTTTGGCCCTGATCCGTTATCTTTCTGTACTATTTCTGAGAACAGGTGCTGATTAGACCAAATTTGTGTAGTGGTTATTTATTTTGTTATTTCCTTCTAAAATGAACAGCACCCATGCGACTGCAACCCATTATCTTCGGGGGTCTACATCATGAATTTTCGCATATAGTGGGGGATTATGGTCTCAATTAATAAACGAGGGATTACAGTAAGCCTATAAATCCTTACATAACTTTAACACCTGGTGGCTAAAAAGGATGGAGGGAAGTACTGAATAGGAAGATGTCTTTAGTTGTTTTTAAGATGCACTGGGCATGGTATTAACCACATAGCTGCTGTAAAGACTGATATGATTGCTGGGAAAACCCACCATCAGACAGAATTGAAATGAAAAAGAAACACACAACCCAGTTAGAAATACAGTAAAATAATAATCATTATTCGAATGTTCTTGCGGTCTTGTTCCACCGGAAGATACTTTCACTCATAATTAATATTTTTCTTTAATTAAGGATTTTTTTCAAATTATTTTTTGTATGTTATAATTTTCTTATTTTGCATTTTATTTATGTATTAAAGGTTTTTGAACATTTGTTTTAATTAATTATTTTTAGTATTTTATAATTTTCTTATTTCACATTTGATTTCATTAAATAAAGAAAAATGCATTTGGGAATGTGAATAATTATAGAGAAATTTAATTTTTTTTTTTAGATAATTAGCTCATTTGAAAATCCCCCTTAATTTACAAATAATTTGAATTATTTTTGACATTTGAAAAATGGTGTCTTAATTTGTCCAAAGTACCTGAAATTTAAAATGCAATTTTACTTCATAATAAGATTACTTTTTATGATACTTGTAAAACAATTTAAAAACAGTAAAATGGGAAAAACTCAATTATTCTTATTTCACCAGGTAAAAATTAAAATAGAGTAAAATATAAATAAACGCATATAAATTTAACAGGACGATTTAGTTGAAGCACG
Source organism: Urocampus carinirostris (assembly GCF_059441175.1). Taxonomy (NCBI): domain Eukaryota; kingdom Metazoa; phylum Chordata; class Actinopteri; order Syngnathiformes; family Syngnathidae; genus Urocampus; species Urocampus carinirostris. Next base: position 57,203,012 of record NC_142351.1, on the reverse strand, counting down.
TGTTTTAAATATAGAAAAGTAGAAAAAAAATAATCAACAACAATCAACAACAAATCAACAAAAATAAAATATCCAAAATAACTGCCAGAGTTGGTCATCTCTTTCCTTTATGTTTGAATATACAGTCTGAAAGTATCAAACAACTTTGATTATTTGTATTTTCAAATATATTTCTTAAATTAATTTCTGCTAACAATGATTTGAATGCAAATCAAATTCATTGAGATGTCTAAGAAGCGCTTGGAATCATTTACTTATTTTTGGAGAGAGTATTCAGAGATTGTGTATTACAAATCGGTGGAGTTGTGACAGCTTACCTACCCAGTTCGCCTTTAAAACATGAGAAAAACCTAACTGGTGTTGGGTTTACTGGAGCATGTGAACGGGGACGGACATCTTTTTCAAACGCCGTGCATCGACCGGATCCTTTTGCACTCTCCGGTGTCATGAGTGCACACTCACTTTTCTTGTTTTGTGGTCTGCCGTGCAGCTGATGAGCGCCGTCAAGAAGGGCCACGTGTCGGATAGTCGCCTGGCCATCTTGATGAAGTCCGCCGAGGAGACTCTCAATAAGAGGGGCCCCGTGACGGTAGACCGGAGCGGGGGCGGAGTCTGAGTCCGCCGGCTCTTCACCGCCAATCTTGTTTGAATGACAATGCAATCAGGGACGTCGGGAATTTGGACGAATCAAGAACAAACGGGCGCTGCTTCCGAGTGTGTTTTGGGTGAAATACAATGCAATGATTGAGATTTGTTTTCCTCATTAGGTGCCTCCGCCGTTTCACAGCGCACAATGTGACTATTTATAGCGTCTTATGATATTTTTTCAATCAAATCGTTGCTATATCCACCTTCATAGTTCTTAACCCCTCCTTTTTTAAAGTCAACACTGATTGCTTTGCATTTTCTGCTCATCTTATTGAAATGAAATCCTTTTTTGTCCACAATCTCTTAGATTTCTAACATCTGATTTGATGCTAATTACAAAGGAAACACGGGCAAAGGCGCTGATTACGTAGAATTATTAGCATAGGCTTCTCAAACAACAAGGTCAAAAAGTAACTCGAATTGGGTAAAATACTGTAAAAACTGACTATTTTCTGTACCCATTACTTTTGTCAAGGAAAACCATTTTTTAAGTTACTAAGCTACATCAGACTATTATCTGCAGTGCCCCATATTGTTAAATTATATCTTTATCGTGAGAAACTGTACGTGAAAAGAGATTTTAAAGTTTTAATGATATATTTTATCTAGTATACCTTTTTTTACCAAACAGTGGCAGTAAAACTATGCAACCCGGCAGTAAAACATCACTAACGGCGTTGTTAAAAATGTTAGGTTGAATTTTGTTTTTCATTACTTTCGTAAAAAGCTCCAGGTGCCCACATTGCCGAATGATATATTTACCATATAAAACTGTACGTGAAAAGAGTTCTCAAGGGTTTAATAACATACCTTAACTTTTCCTTACAAACTGTGCCTGTAACGTGGCAGTAACGCAGCAGCAACATTGAAGTAAAATATCACTAACTGGGCACTTCAAGTTGTTAAATGAACAGGTTAAAGTTTATTTGTGTAGTTGAAGAGCCCTCTGGTGGTTGATGTGTTCATGATGTTCCATTTTAACAGGCGTAGTTTACGGCCACTTATGAATGTTTCTCACGACTGGGCGAGTCCACGAAATGACTAAATTATTCATGAAACGCTCCAATTTCCCTACCAAATTATATTGCTTTGTGCGTAGTATTTTTTGTAGTTGTAAATGATGTATATTTGGAATATTTATTGTGGTTCAAGTCCCTCGGTGCTAAACCTAAGAAAAAGTAATGGTTTATAGTCCGGATTTTACAGTATCTAACCTCACGTTTCAAAAGATACAAACAAGCGCGTTGTTCTCGATACAAATTCCTTAAGTTCCGGTAGTAAAACTGCAAATGTCATCGACTGTACAGAAGATTTGTTACGGTTTTCAATGTGTGGGGTCTGAATCAAATCAAGGACCCTTTGATTAGAAAAAGAAACAATTTGATTGGTTTGATTCAGTGGCATTACGATTAAATTCAATATGGTCAGCTTTGATGTAGTTACATTTTTTTTATAGTTTTATTTAAAATGTATAACTTTTAATTATAGAGAATTTCAGAAATATACTTAATATATTTTAAAGTTTAAAAAATCTATTTTTACCCATTTGATGCACTCCCTTCTTTTTTTCTTTACTTCACAGACTTTTGCAAGCACCTCACCATATTTTATTAGTCTAGTTGTGTGAAATATTCTCCAAAAAGATGAATATGTGCAGTTATTGCAAACTCCAACTGATACTGATGTTTACAGGTGTCTTGCTTTAAAGGCAAAGTGTGTATCTAGTGCCTCCTAGTGGTACAAAATACTTCATTCAGTAAAAAACATTTATTTGAATATTAAGCAAAAATACCTGAACTAACATACCAATGTTAAAAAAAATATAGGTCAAGACATTTGTATTTTTCTTTACATAGTGGAAACCATAGCTAAGGATGCAGGTACGTTTGTCAGGGAACTTGTCGCTACGCTGTGCTCTGTAGCACTGGTTTTCATTTGCATTAGACATTACAGTGCCATCTAGTGGTTAAATTCTACACAATGGGGCTTTAAAGGTGTGTCTTATTTAACTACGAAATGTTACGTATTGGTTCACGGAGTTTTGTATTTGCTCCCCCACATGAAAACATGGTTACCTCTAGCAGGAGAAGCTTCGTGACCTGACTCAGGTACAGCACCTTCATTATCTGGTCACTGTTGTTTCTCTATGTGTAAAGCGTCATTCCGTTCTTCATTGACGTTTGACAATATTAATGCTAGATCCTAAATCACAATGTAGTGCAACTGAAAACGAGTGCTGAAAGCACAATGGATAAGGCAAACTACTGAGGCTTTGAATTACCATAAAGCAAAATTTCCCTTCTCTTTTTTTGCCCAGCCTTTCGTGACTCGGCCACCCCAGAATCAAGATTTTTGCTTTAGCAGCAAGATCGAAAACCATTATGTCAGCTACGTTTGGGTTAGGTCTATGTTATATAAATTAAATAAAAATTTCAAGTATTTTAAAAAAATACATGTTTTTCTTATCCTTATTGCATTCTTCTTATGATTTAAATCAATATAGTTTTCTTCAAGGAATGACATTTTATATCACCAACAGGCTCTAAACAATACACGCTGTCCCTTTTATGCTACTCTCGGATTTTATTTAAAGATATTTTATTGAGAGGTTTTGAAAGTTGTATTGATATTCATTTTGTTGCAGTCATTTTAATAGCATGGTTATAAGGGATTGTATTTTAAACGATTTTATATGAATGCACGCTTATATACTCTAAATACTTTGCATTTGGGGCGTTCTTTTTCTCGGTGTGAAAAACCCCAAAAAGGTGCTATACTTCAACAATTTCAACATCGTTCATCATAGGATAAGAAATAATGTTGGACGCGTGCCTTCTCAGGTTGAGACAAAACCAATTTGATGGTTACTGCCATAACGTTTGACTACTTTTACAAGGGCTAGAGCGAGCTTTACGGACTAGAATGTGCAGAATTAAATCCACGTGCTTGCAAAATGTGTGTTTTCACTAAACTGGTCCATGAAAACTGATGTCAACACGTGCCTCTATGTACAAATTGTGACCATCCTATTGAGCGTTTTGAGTGTGTCGTCACTTTGGTGTTTTCTTTCCATATTTTGACAGCCAGTACTGTCAAGCTGCCAACGTTGCCTGTCAACAATAGCTCATAGCAAAATTGTCTTAAATGTGTTTTTATTGTCTCCTATTGGATGAAATTACAGCTTTATCTAGGCTCAAAGAGAATCATGTTCCGGGTTTTTTTTTTCTCTTGGACTGTGAGAGTTGTTCTGAGCTGTTTTTTTGAAAATACAACACAATTATCTAATAAAATGTATCTTGTTGCGCAAAAAAAAAAGCTTTGTGAGTTCTTGGGTCACATGTTATGTCACATTATTCCCCCGAGACAGGACATCACGTGAACAACATACAGTATAGTAGAGGAAAAGGCTGCCTCTAAAAATGTTTTTTACATTTTCTAACGAGTAGTATTCTCAATCTAATTCTTGTAATTAGTACTGAAATCGACATATTAGTTGAATCCAACATTAAATTCAAGGTATTACAAAAAAAATATTTTAAAATACACCTTATTTTACAACGGTGAAAAAAGCATTGAAAAGACAAATAAATATATGCCCTATTCTGAAAAAAAATATCTATCCTTCCTTTAATATATTATTTCTAATTTTTAGATAGTAGAATAAGAAAAAAATATTATTTGTCTTTTATAATATTTCTGTCATAAAATAAGACAAATAAATCTGAAAATGTACTAAATGATCTGATTTGCCAAGTGCTTGATATGTTTTCCTTTATCAGAAATCTAAGTACTGTAAGTTTGGAGTACTGAAATCAATATATATATAATATTAACCTATATCCTATATATATATATATATATATATATATATATATATATACATTTTTTTTAAATTCAACTTTATATTTAAAATATTACAAAACAAGGAATAATATAGAATATAATACACACCTTTTTTAACAGCAGAAAATAAGCAGTGAAAATCAAAATTAATTGCCCTATTTTAAAATGTATATCTTTCTGATTCTTTAAATAAGGCATTGTTTATTTCTCTTACAACATATTTGCCACAAAACAAGATAAATAAGCCTGAAAATGTGCTAAATTATTTGATTTGTCAATCGCAGAAAGTTTCTTGATTAAAATCTTAGTTTTACCATGATAACGGTTTGAATAATTGATAAAAAAATAATACCAAAAAAGAGTAAATTTTCTCTTTTTGTTGTTTTCATATTACATTAGTTTTTCTCATTTTATTCAAAAACAGTGTCCCGAACAAATAATTAAAAGAATACCTAAAATAAGATAAATCATTTCAATTAAAAATACATCATATATCAATGTAATACCATATACCCACAATTGAAAAAAATATCTGAACTAATAATAAAATGTATTATGACAGTAAGAGAGGTAAATAAAAAAAACACATTAAATAAGCAAGATTATCCCATCAAGAAAAAGGAGTTGAAAAAAAAGTAAAATATGAAACGAAAATCCTTAAAATGAGAAAAATTAGCCAAATGTGGCATTTTCTTTACAGTCGATATAATGTTGACGAATACAGGAGGATTTTGTTTCCTATGGGTTTTACAAGGTGTCAGAAGACACCCGATCAGGTTCTTGCTGAACAAAATGTCCTGATCATCAATTCTTTGGAGGATACCACGACAGGAACATACTCACCAAACAGCCGGCCCATTCTTGCAAAAGGTCACGCCGAGATTTGATGGACAGCTTTAAGTCTTCCGATTACAATTTGCTGCAGAGGCGTCTGTGGCTTGCCTGCTCTTCCTGGGAAAGGCCAACAGTTGAGTGTGCGTGTAAGCCATGAATTGAAATGAATCCTGGGAAAAATGTGCATGACATGTAGTCGCAGATGAAGCTCCTTTTTCATACTGAATAGGAAGACAAAAAGGAAAGATTATGATACGAGTGAGGTTTGTAGACTGTGCCGTGAATTTATTTTTTTTTGGTCCCCCCTGCCTGATCTCTGTTTTTTGCATATTTATGAGTCACAAAGGTTGCAAATCATCAGACCAATTGTAATATAACACAGAGAAAAGCCAAGGAAATACAAAATGCAGTTTTGAAATGTTCAGTCCATGTATTAACTCACAAAAGGAAAATAAAACCTTTCCCTATGAGAAAAAATAATTGCCTTTTGAACGTAATAGTGAGTTGGGCCACCTTTGGCAGCAATAACAGAAATCAAACATCTACAATAATTGGTAATGAGACTTTCACAATGCTGTGGAGGAATTTTTCGCCAACTCTTTTGCTAAATTGTTTTTGAAATCTACCATCTTGGAAGGTTTTCGAGCATGAACTGTCAGTTTAAGGTCACATCACAGCATTTCATTTGGATTTAAATCCGTACTTTGACTCAGCCACCCGAGAACCTTCATTTTGTTTTGTTTTTGAGCAAATCAGAGGTGGACTTGCTGGTGTGTTTCGGATTACCATGATCCAAAAGTTCTTAGGTTTGACGGCACAAACCGATGGCCGGGCATTCTCCTTTAGGACCTTATGGAAAACACCAAAATTCATTATGGCATTAGCCACAGCAAAATGTCCAGGTCCTGAGGCAGCAAAAGAGCCCCAGACCATCACACTGACCACCACATGTTCTTTTTGTCAAATGCTGTGCCATTTTTACACCAGCTAAAATGGGCTTCACACAATCCAAAAAGTTCCATTTTGGACTCTTAAGTCCACAGAAAGTCTCTCCAAAAGATAATAAAAACACTTGGCAAATGTGAGATGACTATTCGTGCACTTTTGTGGCAGCAGCCTGGGAATTCCCAATGATGCCATTTAGCAAATACTTTTTCAAATAGGCCCAGATAGTCATCTAGGCCTAGGTCTTTGTGCTTTAATAAATGGAATCAATATTTCCAAACTGCATTTCTTATTTTATTGGGTTGTCTCTGTGTGGTATCAAGATGGGTTAGATTATTGGAAACCTTTGTGAGTAATACAATTACAAAAACACATAAAATTCAGGAAGCAGGCAAATAATTTTTCACTGCACTGTATGTTATTGGTGTGGACCAAATCATAAAACAATACCCACTCCCTTCCCACCCCCATAGACACAACTGCCACAGATTAAATACCGTATTAGATTGGCCTGGAGAAGGATGGGCGTCGCCATGCTGTTCTTGCCCAAAACACGCCACGTAAAATGGGGCCCCTACAACCTTGTGGTCAAGGGATCCAAGATATGCTCAAATATAACCCTACATTGCATTAAAGCAGACACGCTTATACTACTTTAAAGTAGCCACATACTGAAAGAAATTGAAGAAAACATGTACACTGACCTGTAATAGCATATTTGTTGGCTTGCGCAATCTTCAGAGCTAGTAAGCTTTGCCAAGACACTACATATCCATTTTGTCTCTGTTCTTCAACTCAAACTTTATTGTCAAATGTGCTATAGGTACAACATACGGCACAGAGAAAATTACTTCTTTCCTGCATGCAAACCCTTGCACAATAAAGATAACACAGAGCAGCAAGGTAAAAAAAACAAAAAAAATAAGTATGCATATGGAGTATTTAAGTTTTCAAAAAATTACTAAGTATTGCCGGAATCTAAATAAAACAGTTTTGCATTGATTTGGCAGAAGGCACAGGGGGTCTAAGGGGTTAGTTTAGGAAGAGAGTCCTGACAGCCTTATGGAAGAAGTTGTCCATGAGCTTGCTAGTATTTTCTCTGATACCCCCTGTCAGGCAGGACGGAAGGAAAACTGAGATTACTTGCACTCGTTTCTTGGTTTTTATTGGAAGGAAGGAATGACAAGACGTGATTCTTCGATCCGTTGTTTGACGGATGGACGAAGCTTGACAGGCGGGCGAAGGCTTGGCGGGAATGGTCGCGGACAGGCGGTATCGTCCTGTTGTTGGTCAGAGCTGGAGAAGAAGGGCGTTTGTGTTCGGAAATGTGGTCAGGAATCAGACGGGCAGGGCAGGTCGAAGGCAAATTCGGAAACGGGTCGGCAACAGAGATCAAGTAGAAAAACAGGAGGCAGGCAAAGGTTCGGAGGTACGGGCTTTCAGAGCAGATGGCAACAGGTAGCATAGTACAATCAGACAAGTTGTTTCCGGAAGCTGAGGATTTAAATGGACAGGGTGCGCCGATCAGCTGTCCTGGCTGTTGGCGCCAAATCCTGAGCACAGGTGTTCCGGATCCGCGTGATTGTGACACCCCCTAGTCTTTTCCCTGACAGTAGCAGGTTGAAAAGGTTCATCAAACCACCTGGAGATGTCGTTCTCCATTTCTGGGTACCATTATGATCTGTTTGCACGTTTGTGTAATTTCAGTGCAATATCCAATGAGGTATCTTTTTTCCATCGTCTGACATTGTTCTTATCTCCACCAAACTGTCTTGCTGCTTACAGATTGCTTATTTCTTCAACAATATATTTGCTTATATTCAGCAATCAAGAAGATATGTTTTGTTTTTACTCCAGGCATGGCATATTGCAGAAATTATTTTACAAATAAAACCATCCAATTTTTTCTGTGGCTGTGGTCTCATCCACACCCCTGTTGGTTTGTTGTTCCTCTATGAGCCACGCCCCTTACCCCACGTACAGGCTATAGTTTGCAACAAGTGACATATAACTAAATAAGCACATTGAGCTGACCGATTAACCAATCAAAAGTCTTGTGACATAAAGGAAAGGCACAGCCATTGGTCATATACTGTACATACATGCATCAGCATAGAACCCAATTTAACCCTTTTTGCTTTGCTAGATGAACAAGTAGTTGATCAATAGATCCTTTTTTGAGGTGATTACATACTCTTGGTAGGGACAAGAGTATTAGTGGGGACATGTCCCTCTTCGTCCATGCCAAAACTACACCCTTCATCTGATCATACTCAGATTCAAATTGAGATTGTTGAGGAACGGCTTTTCTTATTTGTCTTTCTATCGGGTTTATGAGACGAAAGGTCAGTCAAAATAAGAGCTGCTGATGAGCACGTCCTTTGAAGGTTTTACTACAGAACATTCTGGGCACAAATCAGCTCCACAACAATGGCTGCAAGAATGATCTTGAGCAATGACTGAAGTGGTTTACCATCATTGTTATACAAAAAGGACTGTCCATAAACTGCTTTTAAATGTGTTACAAAATTTAACATTGAATGAATCACCCCGTTGGATAGCCCCATCCATGAGCAAATCTGGCTTAAGCTAGTCTGCTTTTGTATCCTGTGAACAGGGACTAAAGCTTTAGTTACAAAAGGCGGAAAACGCCTTAGGGTGTGGGTATCAAAAGAAAATCAACATTATTGGCTGACAGTGATAATGATGTAATGCTAAATAGTCAAAATAACGAACAACAGATCATTCATCAAGTATATAGATATCTTAGATGCGCTTCATCATTTCTGGGCATTGGGTTTGAATTTTAACTGTATTTAAAACCGAACTTTTCTTCCTGAGTCTCACAAGGACAGACCTTTTCAGACTCCTCCGTAATTTTTTTTCTTCTCTTCACTCCCTTTCTATTGCTTTTGGAATTTTTTGTTTTTATCTGCTGCTGTGTTTTTTTTCTTCTCTCTTATAAACCTACAATAGACAAATACGAAAGATGTCCAAAACAAGGAAAGAGGATGTCATGGACTCGATACAATAAGCTATAAGAAATGGACTACAAAATGCTGAACGAATTGATGGAATGTAACATATCCTGGGGTGCGCCCTGTGTACTGTTAAATAAAGAAATAGAACCAGGGACTGATTCAAAATGTTGCCATTTTTATTGGATTAACAAATGATTGTTATAATGATGTGATCATTTGTTCACATGATTGATTGAAGAAGTTATTTTGTGGACGGGTCTCTTGTAAGCTTCTAGCTTCAACCTGTCATCCCTTTTTTCTTTTCAGGTGATTTTTTCCTGTGTGATATTTGTTGCAACATGACTAAAAAGAGAAAAACAAATGAGAAAAATACAAAATACAAAAAACACTTTTGCCATTTTCATGCTAGACTAAAAAAAAAAAAAATGCTAAAATGAGGGTGAGATCCCCCTACACCCCCCCCCCCTTCACCCATGCTTTCTAAAGCGTTGCGTGTCCTGAAACAACTTTGATAAAATAAGAAGATAGGTGCAGTGGGAAAAAAATACAAAGGCTCTTTGAACTTAGTCGGGCCTTGTTAACACATACTTAAAGAGACACTTTGAACTTTTTAAGGGGACCTCACCTTTAAGTTAAAACAAATCAAGTACAGATATTACGTCGGGCTGATACAGGGGCGTATTCTAAGGTATAGATACCATGACTGAGGATGCTTTTATCGGCAGATTCATTTCCCTTGTCTAACCGGAACAGGAGGAGGACCCAGATGCGTAAAATTTCTCACACAAGCTTTATTTTATGGGAATGGGGCAGTCATGCACGTTAACACAAACGGCAGTGATTCGGCGACCGCTAGGCGGAAGAAGTAAGGCAGAAGTCCGGCGTGGAACAACAGGAAGCCAGAGGCCGACAAGACCGATACCAGATACACGAGCAGATACCAGACAGACGGGGTTGATACCGGACAGGACGGGACAGACAGTATCAATATCAGATACAGGATACTGGGGACTGATATCAGACAAGACGAGACAGACGGGATTGAGCCCGGATAGCGGAGATAGTAGCAAGGTATCAGACAGGAGGAGACAGATGGGATAGATACCAGACACTGGAGACTGGAGTCCGATAAGAAACAGGATGAGATAGACGGGAACGATACCTGATACTGGAGATTATAGCAATGTATCAGACAGGACGACACAGACGGGAACGATACCAGACACTGGAGACTGGAGTCCAATATCAAACAGGTAGACGGGATCGAGCAGATACCGTACAGAGTGAAAACACATGTCTTGTGGGTGCAGAGGTTTGTTGACAGACTGACAAAGGGTGAGTGAGAGCACTGATCTTAAATAGGAGGGAAGCCAATCAGGGAACGAGCCGCGTCGCTGGCGCCAAACGAGTGGGCCCAGGTGAGGGCAATGGGCAACCGTGACATCCCTGCAAAAAAAATAATAGAAAAAAAAGCCCCTACAAATTGTCAGAAAATTATATTCATCTTGCTATCTTTTCTTTTTTATTATACAAAAAGGACAGTGAAATGCAAACTCGTAGCGGGTTTCAAAAGAATTTGCTAATACAGGCAGCTTGTCTTACTGGTGTAAAATGTAAAAAAATGATGCTCAGGATGGACAAGATGTTCTGCCAAGGGGTGAGAATGTATTTTATGCTGTGCATTGAGCCACAGTGGTGTAGGATTTATGTTTTGAACTTTACCGGAAGAAAACTGCGTTCCATTCCGCAAGGTGTCCTGACATTTAGCTGCATCTCAACGTGGGCTTCACCTCGTTGCACGAGAGCGCTTTCCAGTCTTCAAAATGGCTAAGCGCACATAAATCCCAGACAAAAGAACTTTGAGAGTGAAACAGTGACAGGTACCAAATTGCAGATGCGAATCCGGACCTTTCTTTTGTGCTTATTCTACTTGATAAGAATTCCTCCAGACATTCTTGGTCATATTGTATAACATGTCGTGACTGGAAGCTTGGGGACAAAGCTCCTTTTCATGATGGAATGTGGGCCATTTCATTGAATTCAAGAGAGTTTTTAGAAGTCGTTTTTGAAATATTCATATGAAGAAAATTGGATGCCCCGATCATTTTCAAGATTTTCTTTTGAACATTTTTGGTTGTTTGGATCAGCAATTTGAGTTGAGTATAATATATAGCCAGTGTTGGGTGTGTCAGGAACCAGGACGGAATCTCGGACCCAATTGCGTTTGTTTTAAAGGAATCTTGGATTGAGCAGACAGAGCTTGCTTTGGAAGCCGATGGTTGTTGGTCGCTAGCAGCATTGGACGGAATGGTAGTTCCGTGACAGGTAGGCAGAATCGATACGGCTTAGCGGGTGGGTCGATGGCCAGGGCAGGTGAGCAGGTCGTAAACATGGGACAGAAACAGGTCGAAACCGAAGGCAGGCAGGAATCAAACAGGAGCGGTCTTTGATACTGGAATCTGCCAAAACACACAGAGAGACACAAGTACGGTCTGACACTCTCCTCTGGGTGCTGACAGCTTAAGAGGAGAGTGCCAGCCAATCAGAGAGCGCGCTCCTGCGCGCTAAACGATAGTCCCATGTGTCTTCATTTTGGTAATCATGACAGGGTGTGACTAAAATACAGTCATTAGTTACTAATTATTTCTTTTAAAAAGTAATTACCCATTACACCCATTACCCATACCAATTTTGTCACCGAGACGGCGCCACCATAACTGTATTTAGTTTCAGTTTTAGGTAAATGTTAACATCCTTCAGGTGCCACGTCCTGGAATGTGAGACGGTTGCCAATTGGCCCCGCCCGATTGGGCTCATTGACTGATTGGCTTCCCTCCTATTTAAGCTCAGCGCTCTCACTTACCCTTTGTCAGTCCGTCAAAGCACCTCTGCACCCGCAAGACGTGTGTCATGACTCTGTCCAAATTCCTGCTTGTGTATTCTGTCTGGTATTGTTCCTGTCTATCTCGTCCTGCTTGCTATCGGACTGAAGTCTCCAGTGTCTGGTATCGATCTCGTCTGTCTCGCCCTGTCTTTTACCTTGCTAAAATCTCCAGTATCGGGTATCAACCCCGTCTTTCTCATCCTCTGTCATATCGCACTCTAGTCTCCTGTGTCTGTGTCCTTTGTCGATCCTGCTGTCCTGTCCTGTCCGGTATCGACCACATCAGTCGGGTTTTTCAAAGGAAGCGAACATAGTAACGCATCAAGTCTTAACGACAGTACGAAGTGTGTTAGTAATGTGTTACAGTCTTGTTACCGAGAACAGTATTTGCATTCCTGTTGATTATTATTGCTGTGAGTTCATTCATCTTACCCTAATTGGGCAGTGTGTGTCTTTAGCACCTGCTAGTGAAAAAAAAACACTTAATGTAAATAATTGAAAATCATAGGGTCCGAAATGAGCATTTATCTTATGTAACATGACCCTCACCTAGAGAGTGAACATAACTGTAAGCTATCTTGCTGCAACTGGCACCTAAAAACCTTACTAAACCTTTAACAAAAAAATTGGAAGACAAATAATGACCTATGGTCACTCTAAGCATGCGTAGTTTTTAGTCCTTCTTGTGCTTTTTAGCACAGGAACACAAATTGGATCATTTTCCATGGCAGACTATGCGACACACTTCCACAGTTGTTGAAAAATGATCTCCTAGATGTAAACAATATCCAAAAATGGTTTTGTTGAATCTAGAATTTTTCCCATAAAGACATTCTTTCCCAGGGCAACACAACATTGAACATCGACACAATTTCAGGATTTTAGTCTCCATCTGGACTTCCTCTTAATCTTTGGGTTTTCCATTCTCAAAAAGGAAAACGCCATCCAAAAATAGTTTCATGTCTCAACGTGGATCATGCTCCAATGGTGCACAACCATTCTGGTTCACAAATGTTTTTACATTTGATTAAATGACATGACCCATGAATCTCAAATTTTAGTAGCAGACTTTGGTTTTAGTACCTTTTTGTCGGACGTTTAAAAATGGATGGCGTATTTTCGACACTAATGATTTTCTTAAGCGTGTCACGTGGGAGTCTTCTTTATGTGGTGTTAAGGTACGATTCAGTCTCTAGATCTGTCTTTGTTGGTCCTTCGTATTCTTGCTGACATATTCCCTCCAAGCATCACTGAAGATGCTAAGCCCCGGGCAGGAAGTGATCTTTTCGGGCGTGTGTGCCGGAAGTGACCTTTTGCCACCCTCACACAAAGCCCCCTTTTCCTGTTCTTTGTCTTCCATCAAGTGAGAGAAGCCAAGCTGTAAGGCAGCGGTGAGGGAAAAAAAGGGCAAAATAGAGCGGTAACAAATCTGGTGTTTAAGGAGAAAGGTTGTCGAGTGCCGGCGGTGTTTGATCTTCTGCTGAACTTCGACCAGGTGCTGGTATTTGCCATTATTCAAATGAACCGGAACCAAGGACTTGCAGCCAGGGGAGGTAGATGAGGCACAGCATGGAAATAAAATGGAAAATAGCTAAATGGGTATCTTTATTTACTATTATAATTCTTCCTCGTTTACTTAACAATACTTGGAGTTTTTACATCATAAACTAAATACTGTGGCAATTTCAACATTGACCTGATAAATCCAAACAAACACAAAAACACTGATGGCTGTATTAACAGAATGTACACCAAACTATATTAAGACCTAATAAAATTACTTTACACTTATTGAAATATCTTTACATGTTACAACCCAAACAGACGGTGGACCCAGACGCGTAACATTTTCACACAAGCTTTATTTTACGGGAACAGAGCAGTCATGCGCGGGAACTCAAACGCCAGCGATTCGGCAATCGCTGGGCAGAAGAGATGGAAACCGGACGGGACATATGGGATCGATACCAAATATAGGATACCTGACAGGACCGATCCTGGATACAACAGCAAGATATCGGAAAGGACGGGACAGACGGCATCAATACCGGATACTGGTCGCACGGGCAGGATAGCGGACCGGACAGGACAGACGGGATTGATACCGGATACTGGATACACGAGCAGGAAACCGGACAGGACGGGACAGACAGGATCGATACCGGATACTGGATACCGGAGCAAGATACCTGGCAGGACAAGACAGGCGGGATCGATACTGGATACTGAAGACTGGAGCAAGATACCGAACAGGACGAGACAGGCAATATCAATACCGGATACTGGAGACTGGAGCAAGATACTGGACAGGACGTGACAGGCGGGATCAATACCAGATACTGGATACTGGAGCAAGATACCGGAAAAGACGGGACGGATGGGATTGATACCGGATACTGGATACATGAGCAAGAGACCGGACAGGGCAGGATAGACAGAATCGATACAGGATACTGGAGCAAGATACCGGACAGGACAAGACAGACGGGATCGATACAGGATACTGGGGACTGGAGCAAGATACCGGACAGGACGAGACAGGCAAGATCGATACCGGATACTGGAGACTGGAGCAAGATACCGGACAAGACGAGAAAGGCGGGATGAACACCGGATACTGGATACACGACAGAGTCAAAAATACAAGTCTTGCAAGTGCAGAGGTCCGTAGACGGACTGACAAGATGTGAATGAGAGCACTGAGTTTAAATAGGAAGGAAGCCAATCAGGCAACGAGCATCAGCTGGCAGCTGGAGTGAGCCCAAGTGAGGGCAATGGGCGATCGTGACAATAACAAATAATATTGAATTTGCAAACGTGGATTATTGGTTTGTGATATTTCTGACCACCTGCCAGTCTTTACAGTGTGTGATCAAAATCAACTATATATTATATTTACAAACAAATAAGTACTGGAGAGACAATTAAAACACTTCATGAGGACTTAATTAAACAAAACTGGAATACTATTTGTGGTACAGACAATGTGGATTGGGCCTCTGATATATGTGTGGAGATATTCACTAGAGGGTATAATCACCAATGAGACAAATTGATATCAACAATAAATCAGTAAAACATTTGTGGATAACTAAGGGTGTATACAATGTTTGGAAGAAGAAAAACACTTTATAAAGAAAATTCATTATATCAAGAACCAAGGAAGCTGAATCCTAATATATGATGTATAAAAACAAATTGACGGGCATGTTAAGAGCTAGTAATAAATCATATTATACTAATTTATTGCATGAGGACAAAAGCAATATTACAGGAATTTGGGGAATATTAAATTCTATGATAAAAGGTTATAAAGTAAGTAATCCATATCCAAACTCTGTCATTGATAAGAACGGTGACAAGTAAAATTGAAATCAAAGTGTGGGAGATTTGAATAGTTTTTCTTAAATGTGGGACCAAAACTAGCTGCGAATATTCTAGAGTTCAGTAGTAAACGATTCCAGTCACTGATAAAAATAAATTCAAAGACCATTAGTTTGTGTGGAGTAATAGAGATAATAGACACGGTAAACAACTGTAAGAATGAACATCAACCGATTGTTTTGACACAGATATAATAGTAGTAGTTAAGTAAACTATACGTATCATTAAAAACCCATTAACCTACATATAGTATGTAATCAATAATTTTCTTACAGGGAATTTTTTAGATAAAATGAAAATAGCCAAAGTTATACCAATATACAAAAATGGAACAAACACATCTTTGTTACAGACAGATATTTCTGCTCTCTTGGTTCTCCAAAAATTACCAAAATCGTTAACTAATAAACTTGACAAATTCATAGATAAACATAAATTAAATAACGAAAGTCAATTGGGTTTTAAGGCAAAGAAGAAATTACCAATAGCAAAACCATTTAATATCATTCATCATTTTATACTATTCACAAAATTGGACTGATGTGGCAGCAGGGGAGTGGCTTTGGGATGGATTAAAAGTTATTTGACTGCGAGGAAACAATATGTGCAGAAGTCTGGGGCAATAATTATAAAAGTTCAATCCATTCCTTTTTTTTATACTCAAAAACATGCAATAAGAACTGTGCACGGGGCAGGATGCAGTGAACACAAAAATATTTTATTTCTGCAGACTAAATTATTAAAACTGTTTTATGTAGTGGAGTTTTCCAGTTCATAACTACTATTTGAAGTGAACAAAGATGTACTGCCAGGGAACATCCCAAAATTATTCACATGAAAAGAAGGAAGCTTTAACTTGAGAGGATGTGATAAATTCAAGATCCAACAGGCGAGAACCACCAGGAAAGTATGTGAGTGTCTGTATGTGGAGTAAAACGTTGGAGCATATTACAGGATGAGCGCAAACAATGTTTACATATTCACCTGTTGAAATACAAATACAAAAAACAATACTGTCAAAGTACAGAGAGGGAAAAAAATCCGGTCTGAATGATATTTAGCGATTAGAACTCCGGTATTACATAGCAAATTGATGGCTTTAGCCAATAATTACCCTAGTTATTATCATCAATATTATCGTAATTATTATGATCATAACTGTTATTATTGTTATTGCTATTATTGGCATTATTATTAGTGCCTTAATGGTATTTAGTGATACGTAGGATTGCAGAGTTAATCGATGGGTAAAACTTATAACTAATCTGGTATTTTTACAACTATTACGATGATGATGATGATGATTATTATTATTATCATTATAACTGTTATGTGACTATTATTATTATTAGTAGTAATAGAATTATTTATATCCAAATTATGTTGGAAAAGAAGCCTTATACGGTCCATAGATGGGTCAATGTAATAATTAAGCTTATAATTTTATAACTATTATCAGGATTCTTATTTTTGTGGTTGTTGTTGCTGTTATTGTTATTATTATCAACTATAACGATGCTTATTGATATTGTTGAATGTTGTAATTGTTATTATATTGTTGTCACCATTATATCATGCAAATTAGTTACAATCTAGATCTATATATATAAACAAAACAATAAGGTGAATAAATGTGTTGGTGATTATGGTAGGTGGGGAGTTTGACTGGGGCGGTACACCTGTCAAACAGTAACGCAGGTGTCCTAAGGCGAGCTCAGGGAGGAGAGAAACCTCCCGTGGAGCAGAAGGGCAAAAGCTCGCTTGATCTTCGATTAAAAATTGTCACTTCCCGTTTCAGTTTTATATATATATATATATATATATATATATATATATATATATATATATATATATATATATATATATATATATATATATATATATATATATATATATATATATATATATATATATATATATATATATATATATATATATATATTTATATATATATTTATATATATATATACCACAGCCATATCCCCCTAGTGGGAGGTGGCTAGAGTCATTTCTGACTCTTTTTGGGAGATTGATTCAGAGGAGGGGATTCCCAGCCCCCTCGCTCAACCCAAATGAGGTGTTGGGAGTCATTAGGTGACGAAACCCCCCAATTTCAACCCCTAATGCTGAACGCCAAGCAGGGAGGCAACGGGTACCAATGTTTAAGTCTTAGGTATGACTCGGCCGATGCTTGAACCACAACCTCCCAGTCTCGTGGGTCCCCTGCCCACTGCCCGATGAATGTTGGGATGGGCTCCAATACCCCCGTGACCCTACTGAGGAGAAGCGGTGCAGCTAATGAGATGAGATGAGATATATATATATATATATATATATATATATATATATATATATATATATATATATATATATATATATGCGCCCACGTCTAGTTTCTCCTGTATGTATATGTATGTATATATATTTTATTATAATTTTTTTTTAATCAAATATTTTTTTTATTGTTTTTTTTTTACCTTCTCCTTTCATTCTTTTATTACATGTTGATCCTGGAGTTCCACGTATAATTCCTTCGTAAGCAATTTGTCCCAAGTTGTTAACAGTGGGGGACCACACTTGTATATAGTTTCTTGAAAACCTCTCTGCATTTTCTATTTAGAATATTCAATAATCCTTCAAACGGCTTTCCATACACTTTTATTTAACATTATTTTCTCTCTAGGGCTTGCAAGCGTCAGTACGGAGCTCAAGCGTCATCTGCTGTTCAGATTTGTTATTGCACAAATCGTCAAAATTCAAAACTTCAAATACTTTTTCATGAGACGAGTACAAAAGTACAATGCAGCTTATATTTATATCTGACGTCACTGATGCGCCCCCTCGCCTCCACATCAAAATTTGAACTTCATAAAGTCCCCACAAAGACCAGACTCAAATGGAGGTTCAAAATATGTGTTTTGTTTCCTGAGCTTTACCTCGTAAAATTATTTTTTGAACGGTCCAAGTTATCAAATAAACAAAATTTCCAAATAAATCAAACAAGTCGCATGATACCTTGAAAAACAACCCTTTGTGTCCCCAAAAATAATTTTCCTTTGTATGAAAACTCGGATTTCAGGTAATACAAAATATAAATCAATAAATCACATTTTATTTTTTCTTTAAATTACAAAAATCAACTGAAATAGAATTAAATAAAACCGGTCTTCGTGAGATGTTGAGGGATCCTTGGAAACCTCAATGTCATCTCCTTTCAAACTTCTACAATTACCCGGCTTTCTTCTTTTCTTCCTCTTTTTTCTTTACTGTTTACATTGTTAGATTATTGAAATGTGTCTCTGCATATATAGTTACATTTCCCCCCTCACTCTTTCGCCGCAGTGGTTAGCGCGTGTGCGGCACAGTTCTGAGGTCGTGGGAACCTCCTGAGTGGGTTCAAATCCAGCTCCTGGCCTTACTGTGCGGAGTTTGTATGTTCTCCCCGTTCTTGCGTGGGTTTCCTCCGGGCACTCCGGTTTCCTCCCACATTCAAAAAACATGCATTTCAGGTGAATTGGCCGGTCCAAATTGTCCCTAGGTGTGACTGAGCGAGTGAGTTGTCTGTCCCCGTGTGCCCTGCGATTGGCTGGCAACCAGTCCAGGGTGTCCTCTTCCCACTGCCCGATGATTGCTGGGATGGGCTCCAGCATCCCCGCGACCCTACTGAGGATAAGCGGTGCAGCTGATGAGATGAGATGAATCATTATTTTAATAACTATTTACTTATATACTTTGCAAAGTGTTTACTCGATGTCTCAATGCATTCATTTGTTCAGTTCTTATCCAGTATCTATCTACATTGTTCCAAGTGATATCGGGTTTGTTGAGAGGAATAACTTACAAATCACCTGCAAAATCCAGCAAGATCCGGTCTGAACAGCACTAGGGTGAGAATGGGGTTTTGAGCACCACCAATGCTTATTTTTTGTTCAAACTACGCCCATTTTCAATAAAAACAATGGTCAGACATTTTGTTGACGCTCTCCGGTCAAGCTCACAGGCTTTATTAGATTTGTTTTATTGTAACAAAACCCCCAATGGAACTGCTTTGCTCCAGAGTTCTTTTTACCCGTCCAGTCTCGCGACCCGGATGTGGATTTGAACACACACAGGACAAAAAAAAACTTAGTCATTCAACATCCATAGCATAAAAGTGTTTTTTCTATTCAAAAATATTTACTGCAATCAAGTTTTAGAAACTGCGTAAGCATAGGTTAGTGGGAGCGTACAATGCACATTCGTAGTCATGGAAACAGAATGCCTTATTCATTCGAATAGCATTAGATTGTTTCAGTTGGTGTCATTAAAAGGACATTACAGTAGGTATTATTGAGTGCCTCCTGGTGGTAACAAAAACCCTTTTTCATTAAAGAATATATATTCATTTTAAAAGTAATCAAAAAACGTAAATTATCATACAAACTTGCATTTGTAAATGACATGAGGACGACTTAGAGGGATCTGACATTTTGCTGCTAAGAGGACCACTTTTCGTGTTTTTCCCATTTCCTTTTTATCTCTTCTTTTTATCTTTTTTCTCCATTTTGTTTCTTTTTCGTTGCTTTTATCTACTTGTTTTTCTATCTCTTCAAAAAAAAATTCTTTATTTTCTTTTCCTTCTTTTTCTTTCTTTACTCTTTATATGTTGTTGATTTTTGTTTGTTTTTCTTTTCCTTCTCTTCTGACTTTTTGCCCATTTTTCTTTAATGTTCTCTTGTTTCTCTTCTTTTTACTTTCCTGTTTTCCCTGTTTTCCTTCATTTGCAAAATGCTTGGCAGAAAAATAAAGTGAAAGGGTGCAATTTTGTCACTTTGAGTCTCAGTAGTTTTTTACTTTTCCTTGCGCTTTGTAGCACTATTGTTTGGGGTTGCACTACACAATAAAGTGACATCTAGTGGTCAACACAGCAAGTATCTTTGCTCTTTTGGGGATTTTCTTAAACTCAACATAGTGTTTTTAAATCCCAAGATACACTGCATTGTTATTTTTTGAAAAATTATGTATTTTTGTGTTGTTATTTTTCTGTTTAAAGCCCGAGTGTGTAATATATGACCACTAGGTGGCACTATATTGTTTAATGCAAACGAAAACTGGAGCCGAGTGCAGAGTAGCAGCAAAATGCCAGAACAAGATGGCTGGGATTTCTAAATAGGGATTCCACTATGTAAAAACATACACATTTCATGACCTATGATTTATTTTTCAATTAAAAATTAGCATTGGTTGGACGATTCATGTATTTTTGCCTGGTATTCAAATCAATGATGTTTTTTTTCAACCAAAAATATTTTTTTTTGTACTACGACATCATGGTAACAAGCATTTAAACTCTTGCATCTTCTTAGCCTCGTGTGCAAAAAGAAGACCAGGCGCCCTTCGATATGAAGCATCATCATCCACAACAACACGACATTCCTGTTTAGTCTTTTCCTGCACGAGGCCCATCCACTCGTGACCCTTGAACTCCTCTTGGGAAGCTTTTTCTCTGAAGGCGGCTTTCAATCGCGCCCAATTCATCTTGCTTTTCTCGTATGGTGTCCTTCAGTCTTTGAGTGTATTTCGATCACATCTCGGGGAGTTTCTTCAATCTTAGACTTCAAACTCGGATGATGCTGATAGACGACGAGGCTCTGTGAAGCTAGAAGGGGTGCACATAGAAAGAGGTGCGATTACAGTCATCACTCTATTATTCCCTACTCCCCTTTACAAACATACACAAAATAATTGGTAACATTCAACATGTTTTTCCTTTAAAGGTGCGTAATTTGAAAACCTCAGGCTGCGATCATGACTTTAGGCCAGCAGTTAGCGGCTCAGTAACACATAATGTGTGTGCTCGAATAAACCCTTCATCTTTGGGGGTGTTTGTTCCGCCCGAGACAGGCCTTATATAAGTGATATGGGAGCGACGGGGGGTCTTTGAACTCAGTTGGGGATTCTTATCCTATTCGGACTCCATCTTTTCAAAGACACCTCAAACTATGCACCCCACATTAAACATGCCAGTGTAAACGACACGATACAATTTGGTAGACAAATATTTAAATGGCAGGGACTCCTTACATCCAGCAGAGAGCGGTAAAATACCACAAGGGACAGTTATAGAAAGTATTTTTTTTCTTTTATTATTACCGCTTATCCCCAGTAGGGTCGCGGGGGTGCTGGAGCCCATCCCAGAAACCATCGGGCAGTGGGCAGGGGACACCCTGGACTGGTTGCCAGCCAATCGCAGGGCACTCAGGGACAGACAACTCGCTCGCTCATTCACACCTAGGGACAATTTGGACTGGCCAATCCACCTGAAATGCATGTCTTTGGAATGTGGGAGGAAACCGGAGTGCCCGGAGGAAACCCACGCAAGCACGGGGAGAACATACAAACTCCGCACAGTAAGTCCGGTTGCTGGATTTGAACCCACACAGGAGGTTCCCAAGACCTTAGAACTGTGCCGCACACGCGCTAACCACTGCGCCGCCGTGCTGCCCCATTTTATCATTACTATTACCTTTTTTTTTAATTGTATCATTATTATTTTAATCTTGTTGCCCTTGTGATGGTTCTGAAAGGTTGAGCTCAAATAATTGAAATGAGTGTTTCAACTTTGCGTAATGATAGTTTGAGGTGGTGTCTGTAACTTCAAAATGGTCTACTTGCTGACCCCATCTTTTGGCTGAAATAATCCTTGCAGTCTCAGTCAAACTCCTTTTGACCCGCTCGACTAAACTCTTCCTTTTTTGTCTTTTTGGGGATTTGGGTTTACATTTGTACAGTATTTGAACCATTCATTTTCTTACTTTCAACATTTCTATTCTTGAATAAAAGAAAACTGCAGGCATGCGCTTGAAATCACTCTCAAACCCCCCATAACCCTTTACTTTAGCGCAATGTGCTGTGTGACCAAAAAACGGAATGAATAAGTGAGATAAAAGAAGATAAGCGCAGTGAGAAAAATATGGGGCTCTCTGAACTCAGTTGGGTATTGTTAACACATACTTGAAAGAGAAAATATTTGATTTTAAACTTTTTAGGGACACCTCAATCTACAAACCCCTCATTCAAGTTGGCAATGACTGCTTACATCCAGCAGAGAGCAGTATACTACCACAAAGGACAGTTGTGAAAAGTGATTTTTTTCCCCTTCTTTTATTATTCCCATTTACTTTTTTTGATTTCTTTTAAAAACATTATTATTTTAATCAACGCACTCGTTGCCCATAAAACGGACAGACGGATTGAGCTCAAACAATTGAAATGAGTGTTTGTCTAATTAGTTTATTTTACAGTTATTTCATAACTGTTTTGGTTAGTTGAAAACATAGTTTATTACATTTGAATTTAGTTTCTTTGAATGTGCTCAACACGATGTGTACGTAGGGTTTTGATAATGGATTTGAATGCGTTGGAAAGCAGGACGACGCCTTACACCGAAAAACAGCGCCCAAATGATGAAGGTGCTGCATCTGAGTCAGATCAGGAGGCTTCTCCTGCTACTGGTAACCATGGAAACCCCTGCAAACGGTCTCATATGAGGGCGCAAACTCCTACCCAAAGAAACAGCCTGGAATGGATTGGTGCCTCCAGGAAGAACTTGCCCAAGACACACCACAGGAAGTGGTGCCCCGGAAACCCTGACGATTAAAGGCATGTGAACAGGAACTTTTCACGTAGGAGCTCTTGACGCATTTTGCAATATATCAGGAATGAACAGAACTTCCGGTTTCAATCATCCAATGCGACCAAAAATCTTCTAGTGGAGATAGTCTAGCGCGCTGTTATGTAAAATATTGAAGAAATTATGATTCTGTAGCATTGCAGAGCGATTATGTAGACTTTGCGTTTCTACTGAAATTTGTGTTTTAAAAAAAAAAAATGGTGATTGTGTTTTTTGCTATGTCCTGTGTTATACAGCATTAGCTTGGAAACACTTTTATTATTTCTGGAATAGATTAAGGTATTTTAATGTTCTTCCAATAACACTATTCCATTGTTCTATGCAGCAGTTATCTCAATTAAAATATACCATGTCACAATTTATACTGCTTTAACGACAACAACTACTACGATTTAATATTCATAATAAACTTTTGATATACAGTATACACTCATATCACTATTAGTTTATTGGGCAATATCACACAAATAATATAACTTCTTAATCACCTGTTAACATAAATTATGCATTTTATCTTATTTTGAGATGGTGTTTTTCATTTTATACTATATTTTGAATAGTCTTGCATGAATGGAGATGCTCTTCATCTCATTGTATTGGTAATGTCAATAAAGCTATTCTATTCTATTGTAAATCTAAATGGTCTGCATTTATATAGCACTTTTTGAGTCAATGAAGACCTCCAAAAGCGCTTCATAATGTGCTTCACACTTTCCTTTTTTTACACAAACTAACAAACTGATAGCAGTGTCAGCAATCCAAGGTAACTAGCTGCTCATTGGGGGTATTTGAGACTCAGCGTCTTGCCCATGGACATTTCGATATATAACACGGAGGAGCCGGGAATCGAACCTACGACTTTGAGATCCCAAGACGAGCGCTCTACCTCCTGAGTTTTTGGGCAGACTCCCGCTCCCACCTCCGACCTGAAGAAGTGTTGGATTTCTGTGTTCACCCACTATCACTCACGCACTGACAGGTTCTATTCTATTCTATTCTATTCTATTCTATTCTATCGGCTGCCCCCTAGTGACCATTTTACAATCAGGAACTAAACAATAGACATGGCAGAATTAACTACGAATTTTATTCCTTTTCAACAAAATTACTGTGCTTGGCTTGAAGTGGTCAGTGTGTGATATCCCAAACAATTCAGGGGTTGAATATTGGTCTGAAAAGTGGTATCAATTATTTTCCTGTTTACTCAAGTCAAATTAAATGTCTGAAAATATGTGAAAAATTGCCAAAATTTGTGTTTCTTCTGCATGGATATAACCCCTAAGCATATGAATTCACCAAAACGAAAATTTTAAAAGACAACTGTTTACATATTTTAGATATTAGAAATACACCTACTATACATATTCTTATAACACCATAAACAAGTTTCCATGGAATGTAATTGCAACAGGAAGACAGTAAAAATGTCACTCTAAATGTATTGGAAATGGCCTAATTCTAAAAATTGTAGACGCCGTTTCCAGCTTTCTTGTTTTATTTTTAGTCCTTGTGAGAGAACCTGTGGTTGCTAAGAGATCTGTGAAGCAGCCAGAGACTTGCGTGATTTTTAGCTGCCTGTCTCGCGCCTTTAAAAAGAAGGCAGTTAGAAAACTAGAATGGCTGTGCACCATTATAGAATCACCCATGTCGAGGCTTTTTTAGGTGGAATTTCCCTTATTGGCAGGGTTATTCGCCTGTCCTACTTGATAACTTGTAAAATATTTTGATCCTGGACAAACTTGTTCTGGCTTGAGAGAATAAAATTTCAAATGATTTTGCAAAAAAAAAAAAAAAAAAGCTGGGTTAGCTTATTTGGGTAGTTCTCACACCCGGGGTAACCTCCCTGACGGCCGGTGTTCAGCGATGTTCTGGCCTGGGAGGGTGGAATGTCTTTTTGGAAAAATAAATTGAGTCAGCAAAGCCAAAAGTGCTGTCACGGTTGCTTTGGCGCCCAATTGGCCCCGCCCTTGTGGCGCCAGCAGCGGCCCGTTGACAAATTGGCTTTCAGTCTATTTACGCTCAGTGCTCTCACTCTTCCTTTGTCAGTTCGTCAACGAACTTCTGCCCCGCAAGACGTGAGTTTTGACTCGGCCCTGTTTCCTGTTGGTATTTCCTGTCCGGTACTGTTCCCGTTTGTTTTGCCCTGTTTAATATCGGTTTCCAGTATTGTTGCCGTCTAGTTTGTCCTGTTTAATTTTGATATCCTGTTTTGATGTCAATCCTGTCCGTCCCGTTGTTTAATATCAGTTTCCAGTTTCGTTCCTGTCGAGTTTGTCCTGTTTAATTTAGATATCCTGTTTTGATATCAATCCTGTCTGTCATGTCCTGTCTGGTATCGACCAAATCTGTCCGATATCTGCTCGGGCAATTGGTATCGATCTCGTCGGCCTCTGGTTTCCTATAATTGCACGCCAGACTGCTGCCTTACGTGCATGACTCCCCATTTCCCGTAAAATAAAAGGCTTGTGTGAGAAACATCACGCATTTGGGTCCTGATCCTGTTCCGTTTCATGACAAGTGCTGAGTTAACCCTTCTGACTAACAAGACATTGTGTTCAAATTGAATATAGTTCTGGCCCGAAAGAGGGAAATGTCTTCCTGTAAAAACTGTAGGGTCAGCAAAACCAAGAGTGCTGAGCCGGTTTTGAGGGGGTTATTTTCACCTCTAGAGTGACTGACTTGTGATCCTAGCCAGACTTGTTCTGGCTTGTGAGAGTAGAATGTCTTTCTCGGAACGCTGCTTTTTTAGAAAAAAAGGCAAATCAGCTAATTCTGGTGTTTTTCACATCTGGGGTAAACTACCTGACGGTACCTGATGGTAGACAGACACACACAATCTAACAGACAAACAAACGGGTATAATACAGCCATTCATCCATTATCTGCGCCGCTTATCCTCAGGGGTGCTGGAGCCCGTCCCAGCTATCTTCAGGCAGTGGGCAGGGGACACCCTGAACTGGTTGCCAGACAGTCGCAGAGCACACAGAGACAGACAACTCACTCGCTCATTCACACCTAGGGACAATTTGGACCGGCCAGTTAACCTGTCATGCGTGTTTTTGGAATGTGGGGGGGACCTGATTGCCCAGAGGAAACCTGAGTGCCTGGAGGAAACCCAAGCATGGGGAGAACATGCAAACTCCGCCCAGGAAGGCTGGTAGCTGGATTTGAACCCATGATCTCAGAATATATATATATATATATATATATATATATATATATATACACATACACACATATATTAATATGGTTGGTTGAATCCCTTAACCACTATGGTCCTAAGAGCACAGTTTTCTGTGGTGTGTCTTATTTTGGGCAAGTACTGCCTGGTGGCGCCCATCCCTCTCCAGGTCAGCATACACTTATTTTCAAAAGCCCTTCGCTTAGATCGCATGTGAGAAAAAGACAAGTGGATGATTGTTCACCCTGCCACTGTGCACGGCGCCGTTGTGGTAGATGGGCGAGCCGGCAGGAGATGCGTCGTAGTACGGGGAAGCCACCGGGACTAGCGGCCTCTTGGCCTTTTCTCGGGTCCCGTTGGAGTCGTTGTCTTTGATAATTTCATATTGCCGGCAGAACAAAGCGATGACAGCTGAGAGACATTAAAAAAAAAAAAAAAAAAAAAGGATGACATTACATGTGGACATGACACAATGAAATAGCTTTGTGGACAAGTGAAGCCGACCTGCCCACAGAAGCAGCACGGTGGTGATGATGAGCAACTCTCCAGTCTGCAGGTGGGGCGACATTCCCAAACCCTCCATTGCAGGCTCATCTGGTCACACACACAAATCACAAGAATTGCTGTTATCGAACATCGAGTCCATTTCACGAAAGAAGGTGTAACAAGCACTCCGACAAGGGACACTAAGTTTACGGCTAGAGGACCACAGATTTGAGTCAATAAAATCTAGTCGAAGCATTATCACCTGCCTCACAGACTCTAAAAAGACAACAAAAAAACAACCGGGAAAACCCACGATTCGACAAGTCACCATGGCAACAGGATAGCTGAGGGCTAAAAGGAAGGTAGGAACAAAGGTAGGTACAGAAGGAATTAACAGAGGAAGTGACAAAGGAAGTAACAAAGGGTGTAGTGGCAAAGAAAGGCAGAAAGAAAAAAATAAGCAAGGGCAGAAAGCCGGAACGTACGGGGAAGGAAGGTACAAAGGAATGAAGGAATAAAGGAGGCGAAGATGAAAGAAAGAAAAAGTAAGGACTAAAAGAAGAAATAAGGAAGGAGGTAAAGCAGGGGTAAAGAAAGAACAAACAAAGGAAGCAAAAATTAAACAAAGGCAGAAAGGAAGAAAAAATGGGAGGAAGAAACAAAAAGGAACAAAGGAAAAAAGGAAAGGATGAAGGAATGAAAAAGGAGGGAGGGAAGAAAGAGAGGAAGGAAGAAAGAGAGGAAGGAAGGAAGAAAGTTGGAAAGTATGAATGAACAAAATAATTACCAAAGGAAGAAAGTCAGAAGGGAAATAAAACATTATAGAAAGAAAAGAAGGAAGGAAGGGGGGAGTTGTAAGATTAAAAGGAAGTAACAAAGGAAGGAAGGCAAAAAAATAACCGACGGAAGGAAGGAAGGAAGGAAAAATACAAAGAAAGGACAGATAGGTGAAAGAAGGAAAGAAAGTAAGAGCAATTAAAGGAACTAAGGTAGGGGGAAAGAAACAAGAAAACATAGGAAAGGAGGAAGGAAGGACAGAAAAAGGGAAAGCAATCAGGATTCAGCGCTAACCACTCTACTGAGACAGCCCTGGTTAAGGTAATCCATGATCTTCCACTGGCAATGGACTCCGGCGCTTCATCACTCTTGCTGCTGCTGGACCTTAGTGCTGCTTTTGACACTGTGGACCATAATATCTTACTAGAAAGGTTGGAAAAATTGATTGGTCTCTCAGGAACCGTCCTCTTATGGTTCAGATCCTACCTCTCAGATAGGACGCACTGTGTTAAATGTGGTGCAATGACATCTGAGCCCTTTAGTGTTACCTGTGGTGTTCCGCAGGGTTCAGTACTTGGCCCCCTTCTTTTCAGCATTTACATGCTTCCATTAGGTGATATTATTTGCAAGTATAATATCGGTTTCCATTTCTACGCAGATGACACTCAACTATATCTTCCGATGGAGGAATCTGCCACACTAAATTGTGGACATTTGGAGGCCTGCCTCACTGAGATAAAAAAGTTGATGTCACTCAACTTCTTGCGCCTTAACTCTGAAAAGACCGAAATGTTAGTTATTGGTCCATCTCAGTAGCCTAGATGGTAGTGTGCCCGCTTTGAGACTGGGAGGTCGCTGGTTCGCGCCTCGGCCGAGTCATACCTAATTGGTAAAATGGCGGCGCCCTCTGTTGGCTGCGGCTGCACCGGCTCGCTACAACGGGTCAGGTGTATCGACATTTCGTTCTGTGTACATTGTTACAAAGAATGACAATACAAAGGAAATTATTATTATTATTATTATCTAAATGCCGTGACTTGTTCTCAAAAACTGCTCTGAACATTGACAAATGTAAGATCACCCAGAGTGATTCCGTTAAAATTGTAGGTGTCATATTTGACCCCGATCTGTCCTTACAAACACACGCAAATAATATTACTAGAACAGCTTTTTTACACCTTGGCAATGAAATGAAATGAAATGATCTGCATTTCTCTAGCGCTTTTCAAGTCAATGACTTCCCAAAGCGCTGTACAATGTGCTCCACATTTCCCAATAGCGGCCTTGCAGCCATGTAAGGCGCTAACCTGCTTATTGGGGGTATTAGGGGTTCAGTGTCTTACCCAAGGACACTTCGACATGCAACACGGACGAGCCGGGATTTGAACTGGGATCCCTTGATCCCAAGACGAGCGCTCTACCTCCTGACCTACTGCCACCGCAACATTGCTAAAATTTGTCCTATGCTGTCTCAGTCAAATGCGAAGCTTCTAATTCACGCGTTTGTTACCTCCCTTCTTGATTACTGTAATGCACTACTCTCCGGTCTCCCGAAGTCCAAAATCAAGAGCCTTCAGCTGGTACAAAATGCTGCAGCGAGGCTTTTAACTCAGACAAGAAAGTTTGATCACATTACCCCGATTTTAGCTAGCCTGCATTGGCTCCCTGTTAGCTTAATAATAATAATAATAATAATAATAATTTCCTTTGTATTGTCATTCTTTGTAACAATGTACACAGAACGAAATGTCGATACACCTGACCCGTTGTAGCGAGCCGATGCAGCCGCAGCCAACAGAGGGCGCCGCCATTTTACCAATGTTATAAGTCTTAGGTATGATTTTAAGGTTCTGTTGGTATTATACAAAATCATGCATGGACTTGCTCCCTCATATCTTTCAGATTTAATTTCCCTCTATGATCCGGTCTTTGCTCTGAAAACGCTGGTCTACTAGTGATCCCAAGAGCCAAGAAGAGATTTGCAAGTTCGAGAGCGTTCTCCATCCGGGCCCAGGTGCTGTGGAATGCTCTTCCCCCTGAGATTCGATCGGCAACCTCAGTGGAAATGTTTAAATCTAAGCTTAAAACACACTTCTACTCTATAGCATATGAATAACTTATATTTTATGTTGATAGTATGTGTATCATTTGCCCTCATGTAGGTTTTAGATGATGGGATGGTGTCATAATAGTTTGTAAAAATAGTTTGCAATAGTGTTTGATCCGTGCAGCCCTTTGAGACTCTTTGTGATTAAGGGCTATATAAATAAACATGACTTGACTTGACAGGTGCAATGGAAGTCACAAAGGAAGTACAGATGAAAGGAAAAACAGGAAGGAAAGAAGAAAGGAATGAAAGAAGCAAAAATTAAACGAAGGCAAAAATGACAAACACATAGAAAGAGTAAAAATAAAGAAAGGAAGCGGGTTATTGGGTTATTAATGTGAGCTAAAAGGAGCATATCTTGTTTACCGTGTGAAAGAGAAAGTTTTATTTTTGCTTGAAAGTGATGTCCGCAACTTGAAATTTTGCTGTTTGTCCACATCTCTTAGCTTAAAGTCATGATCGCAGCCTCAGTCAGCTGATTTCTCATGTGCTCTATTTTGTTATCATTCTGGGGGTCTGTGTTGGTGCTCGGACTGTATTTGAAACAGACCTTTTCTTACGTTTACCGTTTTCAGGCTACACTAACAAAAAAACCCCCAAAAAACAGTGATGAGCATGAAATCACTTTCCACCCCTCTCCCCCTTTTCAGCTTCCTAATGTGTCGCGATTCCCAGAACAGCGGTGCTAGAAGATTAAAGCAGATAGGTGTGGTGGATAAACAACTACAAAAGTCAATTCCATTGAAGTTGGGAAAAAGTTTAAAATGTCAGTAAAATTAGAATAGAATGACTTGCAAACCTTTTCTAACCCATATTTAAATGAATACACCACAAAGACAAGATTATCCATGTTCAAACTCATAAACTTTATTTCCATAAGCAAATAATGATAAACTTAGAATTTTATAATTGCAACAAGTGCCAAAGTAGTTGGGAAAGGGGCTTCTTCACCATTGTGTTACATCACCTTTCCTTTTAATAACACTCAATAAACGTTTAGGAAGTGAGGAGACTAGTTGTTGAATCGTTGATAGTGGAATCCTTTCCCATTCTTGCTTTATGTACAGCTTTAGCTGTTCAACAGTCCGGGGTCTCCTTTGTCTTATTCTGCGCTTTATAATGCGCCACACATTTTCAATGGGAGACAGGTCAGGACTGCAGGCAGGCCAGTCAAGCACCCGCACCCTCTTACTACGAAGCCACGCTGTCGTGAGACGTGCAGTGTGTGGCTTGGCATTATCCTGCTGGAAGAAGCAAGGGCGCCCATGGTAAAGATTCTGTTTGGATGGCAACATACTTTGTTCCAAAACCTGAATGTACTTTTCTGCATTAATGGTGCCTTCACAGATGTGCAGGTTACCCATTCCTTGGCCACTCATGCACCCCCATACCATCACAGATGCTGGCTTTTGCACTTTGCGTGCATAACAGTCTGGGTGGTTCTGTTCTTCTTTGGACCGGAGGACACGACGTCCACAATTTCCAAACACAATTTGGAAAACTGACTCATCAGACCACAGAACACTTTTCCACTTTGTATCAGTCCATTTTAGATGGGCTCGGGCCCAGAGAACCCTGCGGCGTTTCTGGATGTTGTTGATGAATGGCTTACGCTTTGCAACATAAAGTTTTAACCCACACTTACGGATATAGCGTCGAACTGTATTGACTGACAGTGGTTTTCCAAAGTGTTCCTGAGCCCATGTGGTGATGTCCTTGACACATTGATGTCGGTTCTTAATGCAGTACCGCTTGAGGGCTCGGAGGTCACGGGCATTCAATAATGGTTTACGGCCATGCCGTTTACGCACAGTGATTTCTCCAGATTCCCTGAACCTTTTCACAATATTATGGACTGTAGATGATGATATCCCTAAATTCCTTGCAATTGTACTTTGAGGAATGTTGTTTTTAAACTGTACAACAATTTGCTCACGCAGTTGTTCACAAAGAGGTGAACCTCGCCCCATCCTTGCATGTGAATGACTTAGCTTGTTCGGGTCTCCCTTTTTTATACCCAGTAACAACTCTCACCTGTTGCTAATTCATCTGTTCACCTGCAAATAGTTGGTTGATTTCCATTCATCCACTTTCTGAGTAGTTATTGACACCTGTCCCAACTATTTTGGCACGTGTTGCTGTCATCAAATTACAGAGTTGATGATTTTCTCCCAAAACAATAAAGTTTATGAGTGAAGACAATAAATATGTTGTCTTTGCTGTGCATTCATTTAAATATGGGTTGAAAAGAATTTGCAATTTACTTGGATCAATTTTTATTTGCAATTAACACACTTTCCCAACTTCATTGGAATTGAGTTTTGTATAAAGGGTCTTTGAACTCAGTTAGGCATTATTAACACTTACTTGTTAAAGAAAATATTCTACTTTTAACTTTTTAAGGAGACCTCAAATGACACACCGCGCCTGTAATAAACTTTACGACATGGACACGGTTAATATTTGAGAACTTCTTTGAGAACTACAAGCAACTGCCTGACCTTGTTTTCCTCCAATTCTTTTTCAAGGTTACATTGTTTTGTTTTTTTATCTTAAAGTGGGGTGTGTAATTTGAGGTGTTCTTAAAAAGGTGAAAGTAGATTTTTTTCTCTATTAAGTATGTGGTAACAATGCCGAGGTGAGGACGAGCACTCCTGCTTTTCTTTTATTCTAAGATGAAAATGGTGAAAGTACGAAAAGTTTACATTTTTAAAGTAACTCTCCAACCCTTCTCTCAAATTACCGTTATACATTATCTGGTTTGAGTTATCTCTGCTTTGTGAAGCCAACAAATCAACACTTTGAGGTTAACACACTCAATGTTTTCACCAAACCGGTTTTGTGGAATGGACTCCCACAATATTTATAAAACTTATATTATAAGTAATATAAGTTTTCGAGCGTAGCTTGCGCATCGCGAAAGACGACGCTGACATACGGTGGTCGAGCACTCCAGCAGGATAATGGTCGCTCCTTTCCAAGGTTCGGAAGTGGATTGCACGGCTAGGTTGGCTGTCGCCATGAAGTCCCACCGACTTGACCTGAACACAAAAACATTTAGAAGCCAGAAAGAAGGTCATTACAATCATTTGTCACCAAATCAGATTTGTTTATTTAGTTTTGTGTTTGGTGGCATACATTAAAGGTGGTTTCTGTAAACCCAAAATATTCGGCATTTGGGCTTTATTGGTCCTTTTCTTACTTTCACCATTTTCATTCTAGAACAAAGGAAACTGCAGCCAAGCACAAGAAATCACTCTTATCACTCCATCCCCTGCCTGCTTTCCTCCACCCTAATGCGCTCGAAGACCAGAACACCGATGATGGAAGTAAGATAAAAACTTAAAGGCTCTTTGAACTCAGTTGATTGACTTTTAGCACATACTGTACTTAATGGAGAGAACATTTATTTTAAACTTTTGAGGGACACCTCAAACTACACATCCCATCTTTAGCCCTCTTATGACAATGGGTTGACCGTGTGATGGGTTTTGGATACAACCCCTGAGTTCAATGAAATTTAATCAAAGTAGTTTTCCGAAACAACCACAAGGTGGAAGAAACTTCCCACAATGGATTATCTCTCAGGCATTGGTATCACAGGCATCCACGAGTGGCAACCGTCAAATCACAGGCGAGAAATGACACATACGGAGGCAAAGCAAAGCAGAGACGGTTAGCCGTCAGCCATTTTTTTCACCGATCAATTTATGAGAGAGGAAAATAAGTGAGAAGAACATGTCTAGAAAATAACTGAGAATGACAAACCCTTCAAAAAGATTGATAGAGGATATTGGAGAGTGGGATGAAGGAACAAGTTTGTCTGGAGCAGATCAATCTCAACCAGAGTAATCAAAAAATTCCAAGCAGCCTGTATGATACTTGGTTAATAAAGGGTTAACAATGTCTTAATAATGCTAATGCTAACTCCTCTGCATGATCCTAAGGCAAGCAGAATGTGTCAACACAAAAGTACGAATAAAGTCCAATAACATAAAATGAAAACAAATAAGGAAGTTTCTAAGGATTATTTTTCTCATTTTATTAAAAAAAAAACAAGGTACCGTATTTTCCGCACTATAAGGCGCACCGGGTTATAGGGCGCACCCCGAAAAAATAGTTTTTGGTCCTATATTTTCCATACATAAGACGCAGCGGATTATAAGGCGCTACAATGGGAACGTGGACAAAACAGTCAGATAGTTCAGCCAAACTTATTACCCCCTTAACATTCCAAAAGCTTGCAAAGAAGCAAATAGGTGTCGAAAACACGTGCGGATGCGGTGTCCGTACGATGTCACTCAAATGCATCGTTCCATCATTCGGAAGGTTAAAGTCTTGGGATTCAAGAAATGCCAACCATTCCTTAGTTTCTATTTACTTTTTCGCTCGCAACTTTACTGTGCATGTGACAATAAACACTTGGAATTGAGTTTAATTTAAAAATAGACACTGCATTCCATCCATTATCCGCACCGCTTATCACAGAAACATCGAGTTCAGTCTGAAACAAGATACAGGGAAAATATATAGTGTAGCTGACCGAAGTCGTTGTGTTCAATAATAATGTGCAGCCATGGTCTTCTTATATCCGTGAGTGTAGTAAATCCAGGAGAATAAAATATTTACAAATACAGAATAGTAAAAAATGCTTTCTGTATGCCGTCAACCACGTGCTATACACATTCATCTTTTTCGGCCAGTTGCAGGCTTTGTTTTGCCGCTTCAGCCTATGCCAGCCTGTAAATGATAAAAAGGATCCGCCCCTTGACCTCCGAATAACTTTAGCCAATAGTGATCGATTCAAATGATGATTGACACATTGGTTAGCCAATGAAACCCCGGTAAATAAATCCCAGCATACACCGCGGACTATTTGGCGTTCGGGGGAAAATCTAGTCGGCGGCTGCAAGTTACTTCGAAGACTTTGCGACTTAATATTGATCCATAAGTAAGGCGCACTGTATTATAAGGCGCATGGTCAGCTTTTGAAAAAAATAAAGGCTTTTAGGTCCGCCTTATAGTGCGGAAAATACGGTATGTTAAACTTTGAAAAATACCTTTCCTGTCATTGGAAAAAAACATGATAGTTTGCTTATTTTGAATTGTATTGTCTTTGTTTTCTTTGATATCAACGTATCACGCATTGAGTTCTGCAGTAGATCACAGGTGCAGGTTGTGTCTGTGAGTGTTGGGTGGGCCTTACTGACTGTGTGCTCGACTGTGATAGGCTGGTGTATGCTGTCAGTCAAACAGCATGCATGGGCGGGTCCACAATTTAATTGTACTTTAGTACAATTAAGGCTACCAGCTCGGTAGCCTAGATGTTAGGGCGCCCGCTCTGAGACTGGGAGGTCGTGGTTCAAGCCTCGGCCGAGTCATACCTAAGACTTATAACATTGGTACTCATTGCCTCCCTGCTTGGCGCTCGGCATTAAGGGTTGGAATTGGGGGGTTTGGTCACCTAATGACTAAAATGGCTGCGCCCTGTTTGGCTGCGGCTGCATGGGCTCGCTACAGTTTAACTGTACGTGTCAGTTGTATCGACATTTCGTTCTGTGTGCATTGTTACAAAGAATGACAATAAAAGTAAATTCTATTCTATTCTATCATGGCAATAAACATCATTCATTTAACTGCAATTCTGTATCCTGTTCTATTTTTAGATTTTGTTATTTTGGTAAAGTAATACACAGAGACCCCTCGCTACTTTGCACTCCAGTTATTGCTGGTCCAGTCTTTCACAGGAATTAAAAATAAATAAATAAAAATGAATGCTTCCTGCACCATTACGGAATGTTTCAGACAGCTAAGATTTACGCCAATTGGCCAGCACCCCTTGACTTGTGATCTCTTCTGCCAGATGGCTAACTCATATTGTAGTGTGTTTCATACTTTACTTACTCTGACGGGACACCTGCTCTGTGTTGTTCTGCATCTCGCTGAGAAGAGTTTCTGACCCGCTCCTTTTGCCATGGCACCTAAACAACACATCTCTCTCTCTTTCTTTCACTCTCTTTCTCACCCTGTCTCTGTCTCTATCTCTGTTTCTCTCTTTCTCACCCTGTCTCTGTCTCTGTCTCCGTCTCTCTCTTTATCTCCCTATCACTGTCTCTCTCTGTGTCTCTCCCTTTAGCTCCCTGTCTCTGTCTGTCTCTCTTACCTCTCTCTCACTATCGCTGCAGCTGCATCGGCTCGCTACAACGGGTCAGGTGCAATCGACATTTCGTTCTGTGTACATTGTTACACAGAATGACAATACAAGGAAATTATTATTATTATTATTTTATCTCGCTCACTCTGTGTTTTTCTCTCTGTATCATTCCATTTCTCTTTATCTCCCTGGCTCTGTATCTCTCTTTATCTCTTTGTCTCTTTATCTCTCTCTCATGATTGACGCCCAAAAAAACCCCCAATGCAAGACTACTTTGTGGATTTTCACATTTTGGAGACGCTTCTGGTCCCCATTAACACACAGATACCGAGGAATCTCTGTACAGGACTCTCAGTCGAGGTAGGTTTGACCCCTTGGAGACTTTTATGAAGGGGAGTCTCTACTTCACAAATGTTCTGCCCTCCATTAACCAATGTATTACTGTACTTTGTCCTCAAACATGGACGAGTGCTGAAGTCCTCCACGTTTTGATTCCATTTTATGCGTGCGAGTCACCTGAACACTGTAGTGCGTGTCCTCGTCTAGATCCCACAGCACACACCAGCGACTGGAGGTGTTCACCTCCCGAATGGAGCGTTGCATCAGGCCGTCTTGCCTCTGAGGGGGAAGAGCAATGTCGATTAAAACCCGAGGAAGAAAAGCCCTTCGCGTCAATATAAATAGGAGGAGGGCGGTTTTATCTGTCAGC
Source organism: Urocampus carinirostris (assembly GCF_059441175.1). NCBI lineage: Eukaryota > Metazoa > Chordata > Actinopteri > Syngnathiformes > Syngnathidae > Urocampus > Urocampus carinirostris. The sequence continues at coordinate 57,166,407 of NC_142351.1, read as the reverse complement.
ATGACAATGATTGGCAACAAAAAGTAATTCGTAGCGTCCAGGCCTGACCTTCAAATCCAAAGTGACCTGCCACTGAAGATTTACTGTGCCGCAACAATAACAAAGAGTGGAGTAAGGCATGCTCATGCCGGTTACATACCTGTCAAGCTCCAGGGCTCCATGCCCTTACAAACTGTCGTATTTTCCCTTATGAAATACTAAATAATCTTACACCATATTTATTTTTTTTCAAACGTGTTTATTTATGTAGTTTAACATGTTATATTGTACATCTGTTTCGTTATATCATATATATTGTTAATCAACATTTTGTTGTGAGATACTGAGTTGCTCGACATGAGGTTTATTATAAAAAAAGTTCAAAAATGAAGTAGCTTGGACGTTCACTGTACAAGGAAAAAATACATGCAAATATATCTAGGTAGAATAATACATTTTCTTATTCATATTATGAATTCATTTTCTGCATTAAATTTTTGTTGGTAATATACTGATTATAGGGATAACCACACACCTGTCTTTTTTCATTTTCTCATTTTATACTTCCCTTTTTTCTTAACTTCTTTATACAACACAATAATTCGTAATATAATGCATCAAAGCAAGTGAGACGTTTGAGAGCCGGCTCTCTTTAATGAGTTGAGCCAAAAAGCTGGTTCTCTAAAAAGAGACGGACTTCCTTTCACTACACAAATCGAACTCGTTAGACTTGATTAATTTGCCGATTTGTGATAGTTAGTGTAAACCGGATGGCACCCATAATTGACAAATTCAATGCAATTAATGCAAAAAGATCCTGCAGGCTCGACCTGGTGTGTTCCTATAAAATAGTCATCTGATTTTTAATAAAAGAACAAATAAATATATGAAAATGATATTTGAAAAAAAAATCGTACCTCACTTAATTTTGCTCATTTTATGTACACTCAAATCAATCACATTCTTTTGTTTTATGACCAATATGCAGTATTTTTATCTGTTTATACAATGTTTTTGAGATAATGATAAAGTTTTTTTAGCAAACAAACTTTCAGCACTTTATATTTACTGTTCTCATTTGTATATTGTTTAAACTTGTTTTTATAACAAGAAAATTAATTCTTATAATAAACACATCTTTTATGAATATTTTTTTTTATATTTAGAACTTTTTTTGTGGTGTAATGAGTATAAAGAGAATAAACTTCAAACGATGATCTCACTTTTAATTTTGATTTTAACTTATTTTAGCAAGAAAAATAGTACTTAAAAACATCAGACCGTGTGTACAGTAGGATCCGGCCATCTCTGTCTGTCCCTCACCCCCTCATACACCCCCATCCGGAGGATAAAAAAAGCCTATGCAACAAGGACAGTACAAACATCTTCTTTGTACCTTTATCTCTTTGTCCTCACTGTAAAATGTGGTTCTGGAGTGCCATGTCCAATTTCGTTGTCACATCATATTCAACCCATAGATAGATAGATAGATAGATAGATAGATAGATAGATAGATAGATAGATAGATAGATAGATAGATAGATAGATAGATAGATAGATAGATAGATAGATAGATAGATAGATAGATAGATAGATAGATAGATAGATAGATAGATAGATAGATAGATAGATAGATAGATAGATAGATAGATAGATAGATAGATAGATAGATAGATAGATAGATAGATAGATAGATAGATAGATAGATAGATAGATAGATAGATAGATAGATAGATAGATAGATAGATAGATAGATAGATAGATAGATAGATAGATAGATAGATAGATAGATAGATAGATAGATAGATAGATAGATAGATAGATAGATAGATAGATAGATAGATAGATAGATAGATAGATAGATAGATAGATAGATAGATAGATAGATAGATAGATAGATAGATAGATAGATAGATAGATAGATAGATAGATAGATAGATAGATAGATAGATAGATAGATAGATAGATAGATAGATAGATAGATAGATAGATAGATAGATAGATAGATAGATAGATAGATAGATAGATAGATAGATAGATAGATAGATAGATAGATAGATAGATAGATAGATAGATAGATAGATAGATAGATAGATAGATAGATAGATAGATAGATAGATAGATAGATAGATAGATAGATAGATAGATAGATAGATAGATAGATAGATAGATAGATAGATAGATAGATAGATAGATAGATAGATAGATAGATAGATAGATAGATAGATAGATAGATAGATAGATAGATAGATAGATAGATAGATAGATAGATAGATAGATAGATAGATAGATAGATAGATAGATAGATAGATAGATAGATAGATAGATAGATAGATAGATAGATAGATAGATAGATAGATAGATAGATAGATAGATAGATAGATAGATAGATAGATAGATAGATAGATAGATAGATAGATAGATAGATAGATAGATAGATAGATAGATAGATAGATAGATAGATAGATAGATAGATAGATAGATAGATAGATAGATAGATAGATAGATAGATAGATAGATAGATAGATAGATAGATAGATAGATAGATAGATAGATAGATAGATAGATAGATAGATAGATAGATAGATAGATAGATAGATAGATAGATAGATAGATAGATAGATAGATAGATAGATAGATAGATAGATAGATAGATAGATAGATAGATAGATAGATAGATAGATAGATAGATAGATAGATAGATAGATAGATAGATAGATAGATAGATAGATAGATAGATAGATAGATAGATAGATAGATAGATAGATAGATAGATAGATAGATAGATAGATAGATAGATAGATAGATAGATAGATAGATAGATAGATAGATAGATAGATAGATAGATAGATAGATAGATAGATAGATAGATAGATAGATAGATAGATAGATAGATAGATAGATAGATAGATAGATAGATAGATAGATAGATAGATAGATAGATAGATAGATAGATAGATAGATAGATAGATAGATAGATAGATAGATAGATAGATAGATAGATAGATAGATAGATAGATAGATAGATAGATAGATAGATAGATAGATAGATAGATAGATACTTTGTTCATCCCCGAAGGGAAATTCACATTTCCAGCAGCATCCCTGAGCTGAGAACAATCGAGAACAATCGAAAATAACACGGGAGCTGCTGGAGTGGCTGCCATTCGTGACGGCGCCGGAAGAAAAGATTCAATTTGAATCATGTACAAACAAACAAACAATTGAATCATGTACAAACAAACAAACAAACAAAATATTCATGTTTCAATAAGTGGAGTTGTTGAAACAATGACAATAAAGGTATATTCTATTCCATTCTATTCTATTATTTTCATTTTAACACCCCCCCCCCCCCCCTTTTTTTTTTTCCCTTATTTTTCTCTACATGTACGTGCTACTCTGCATCCCTCAAATTGAATTGAAAACAGTGTTGCGTAAGATCGGGTGCTTTGGGATTCGAGACGTTTGGCAAAGCAACTCTTTGTTTGCAGATTTTCCCGTCTTGCTTCTTCTTCTCGCTCAGCATGCTGCAGCGTGTGAAAGCAAAAATTGATTTTCTGCTCCTTGAAAATCCCAATTTTACTCCAGAGGAGAGAAGTGAAGGCTTTTTGACCTAAGCTGATAAAAAACTCACCTCTTTACCACCTCTTGAACTGATGGCTGCCATGAAAAGAGGCTGAGAAACCCTCGGAAAAAAAACATGGAAAAAAAACCTCCAAAGAAGGGCTGAGCCAAGTGCACGAGAAAAACTGTTGTTATCATAAATTGCACTCACAGGTCAGCTCAGTCCAAGCGCGTCCAAACTTTTCTCTGATTACAATTTATGATGCACGCTAAAAAACAATCCATCAACAAATTAGATATTGTTTGTGAATTATGCTTGCTGCCCTTTGAAAAACTGCTGTCACAGCTTTCTTGTGAAGGGTGATAAAGCAAACCCTTTGGATTTATTTCCTCAATGCAGAGCAGCCTCACTTTAATTGCACTCACATTTTTAGCGTCCAGCCACACTAAATTGAACAAAAGCATTGACTGCAACTGTCATTTGGTAAAAACCAGAGATGCTCACAAAATTGTTGGGAATTTTGAGGGAAAGACATTTTTTTCGAACTCTACTGCAGAAGAGTTTCGTTTGCAAACTAAAAAGATAATCTGACCTTCAACTGTTGAAATATGGGAATGGATATTGCGAGTCCTCCGAACGTCCATCCATAGACGTAGTGATTCTCTGTAACATGTTGATAAGCATGGCGGCCAAGAAGAAAAAGCGAAATTCTGTTATTTAGATTTCGGGCCATTCTGAACTTTTCCAATTGCTCTCCGAGCCCTAGCAGGCGTTCGTTAAAAAATGTGGTAACATTTGACTACCCCCTCACCAGAGGTGGGTAGTAATGAGTTACATTTACTCAATACATTTACTTGAGTACGTTTTGATGTCATGATTACTCATTGCCCTCACCTGTGCCCGCTCGTTTGGCGCCAACTGCTGCTTGTTGCCTGATTATTTCCCCTCCTGTTTATACCTAGTCCGCCAGTCACGCTTTGTCAGTCTGTCAGCGAACCTCTGCACATTGACTCTCCTTTTGTCGTTTACAAGTCATTTAGCACCCGGGTCTCCACAACAAGTGGTGAGCGGTTCATTGGAAAGGGGGCTGCGTCCCAACACCCTGAATGTTGGGCTCCATTCTAACACCCTGAATGTTTACCTTGAATGTTTAACGTAAACATGAAGCTATCCCAGGCTAATCGTACATTCGCGTTATCGTAATCTTCAGTACAAAAGATTACGCTAACATGAATGTGTAAAAATGAAAAAATCAGGTCGTTTACAAGTCATTTAGCACCCGGGTCTCCACAACAAGTGGTGAGCGGTTCATTGGAAAGGGGGCTGCGTCCCAACACCCTGAATGTTGGGCTCCATTCTAACACCCTGAATGTTTACCTTGAATGTTTAACGTAAACATGAAGCTATCCCAGGCTAATCGTACATTCGCGTTATCGTAATCTTCAGTACAAAAGATTACGCTAACATGAATGTGTAAAAATGAAAAAATCAGGTCGTTTACAAGTCATTTAGCACCCGGGTCTCCACAACAAGTGGTGAGCGGTTCATTGGAAATGAATGTTGGGCTCCGTTCCAACACCCTGAATGTTTACCTTGAATGTTTAACGTAAACATAAAGCTAACCCAGGTTAATCGTACGTTCGCGTTATCGTAATCTTTCGGACGAAAAATTACGCTAACCTGAACGTGTAAAAATAAAAAAAAAAGGATAAAGGAAAGAATTATGAATAGGATTTCTTACCTTTGTGGTGGTCAGCAGAAGGCGCAGGTGGACGGTGGAGAGAGGATCGGACACTTCCTACATATTTTGCTATTATTTCTTTCTTAAATGCAATAGTTGTACGCACTACTTGTCATTTTTCACCTGTAGCAACTTTGCTGCTTGCACTGACTTTCTTCGGAGGCATAATTAGGGGCTAAAATACTTCGTACACCTATATTAAAAGCGAAAGCAAAACGAAGCACGTCCACACGCGATAACAGTTGGTCACGAAAAGAGCGATCTACACCCGTACGCTGCTCAGCATCGCACCCTAATGTACGCACTCACGCATTACTGGCGTTCAAACTCTGATTTTTTGACCGAACAGCGAAGCAAGAATTTTTCTAAATTTTTGGTCGGACTCCGATTTGTTCGAACAGAGAGGCGTTCGAAAACCGAGGTTCCACTGTATATACAGTATATATATATATATATATATATATATATATATATATATATATATATATATATATATATATATATATATATAGATATATATATATATATATATATATATATATATATATAGATATAGATGAACAATAGACTTTTATATGTATTTTAGATTCATTACACATAACTGATGTTGCATTTTATTGTTTTAATGTTGTATATTTTGGCAAAAATAGGAAGGAAAAACCCCAAATCTCTGTTTCAAATAATAGTGTTGTTCATCCAACTAATAATGAAGTGTTTGTATTTTTTTTAAGTCTACTCTCAAATTAATATATTCAGTTGTGCACTCAATACTTGGTCGGGAATCCTTTTGCAGAAATACTGCTTAAATGCGCCGCGCCATGGAGGCAATCAGCCTGTGGCACTGCTGAGGCGTTATGGAGGCCCAGAATGCTTCTGGTGTAACTCAATTTCATCTTTACATTATCCCACAGGTTCTCTGTAGGGTTCATGTTAAGAGAGTTGGCAGGTCAATTGAGCACAGTAACACCATGGTCAGTTAACCATTTACCAGTGGCTTTGGCACTGTGAGCAGGTGCCAGGTCATGCTAAAAAAATAAAATCTTCATCTCCATAAAGTTTTTTAACTGATGGAAGTAAAAGGTGCTTCAAAATCTCCTGATGGCAAGCTGCATTGACCCTGCCCTTGTTAAAACCCAGTGCACCAACATCAGCAGCTGGCATGGTGCCCCAGACCATGTCTGGTTGTGAATACTTGACACTGGACTTAGGGCATTTCGGCATTTCTTTCTGCCCAGTCTTACTTTCGGACTCTGGCGCCTTGATTTCTGGAGGACATGCAAGTATTGCTTTGATCCGAAAAAAGTACTTTGCTCCACTGAGCAACAGTCCAGTGTTGCCTCTCTGTCACCCAGGTCTGGTTCAAAAGTGGCTTGACCTGGGGAATGCGGCACCTGTAGCACATTTCCTGCACAGACCTGTGCACTGTAGCTCTGGATGCTTCTAGTTCAGATTCAGTCCAATGCTTCCTCAGGTCCACCAAGGTCTGGAATTGGCTGTTCTCCACAATTTCCCTCAGGATCCGGTCACATCTTCGGGTTGTGCAGCGTTTTCTGCCACACTTTTGTCTTCAAAGACTCTCACTAAGGTGCCTTGATACAGCTCTCGGGTAACCGCCTATTCGCTCAGAGATTTATTTTTGTGTCAATGGTGGCCTTCTGGACCGCAGTCAGGTCAGCAGTCTTACCCATGATTGCGGTTTTGAGTAATGAACCAGGCTGGGAGTTTTGAACCGCCTCAGGAATCATTTGCAGGTTTGTAGACTTAACTCGTTGACTCGGATAATTAGGTCTGTGGCACGTTTGGAGCACCTTTTTATGATATGCAATTTTTTCACCTGTAGCAAGAAAACCCAAAAGAGATTTAGGGTTTTCATGAGCTTTATGCCAAAATCATTAATATTAAAACAATAAAAGACCTGAAATATTTTAGTTGGTGTGAAATGAATCTAAATATACTGTATATGAAAGTAACACAAGCAACACTTGACAAACTATCACGAACCAGGAACGGAGATGGGACCCAATTGCCTTTGTTTTACTCAGCTTTATTTAGAATGAGAAAAGGGCTTACACCCACGGTCCGGTGATCGTCGGTCACGGGTAGCAGATCGCTTGGAATGCGGAAGTGGCACTTCCATGTCGAGCGAAGGCAACGTCGAGAGCAAGGAAAAAACAGGTCAATGGAGCAAAAACGGAGACGGGTTCAGAAAAAGGTAGGCAACGGGAATCGGACGGAAAACAGGGCAGGATAGAGTCAGGAGTCAAAAGAGCTGGCCTTGCATGTAGCTAAGGTTCACAGACGATCCGACAAATGTTGACAGTAAGGCGGGGGTTTAAACCAGAGGAAGCAGCCAATCAGCGTCCGCGGCTGTTGGCGCCAAAGGAGCACACCCAGGTGCCCCGCACCAGTAATCATGACAAAAACTGGTGCTAAATTTTGTGTGTGAGGCCATACAACAATTTTGGGTGGTTGAGGGAACATCTTTTCATGCTTTAATTAATACCTTGCAACTTCTCTCCAGTAATGACGAGGCAAAACATTGTGCACTGGAATACAGTACTTAAATTGACCTTGATTATTTCAATGTATTTTTTAAATTAAATGTTAAATTAAATGTAATTTACTGTTGATTGGGTGGAATTTAATGATTTGATAATCTGATAGAATGGTAGTTTAAAAAAAAACAAAAATAAAGACATAGCTAAAGTTGTGAGTGAGTAGTTTTTCCACAAGTACTTGTTTATTTTCCGTCAAGTAATTATTTGGATGACTACTTTTTACTTCTTTTTGAGCCATATTAACTTGAAGTAATAGTACTTTTAGTGGATTGCATTTTTTGGCTACTGTACCTCTGCCCCTGTCCCAGCTCCTACTCCCTTGTTTTTGATAAACTGTGATGATACAGTAAAATCCCTCGCTATAACATGGTTCATCCTTTCACAGTCATGATGGTTCACAGATTTTAATTTAGCATTGTTTTATGTGTTGTGATTGTCTTAACAGTTCCCAAGAGAGTAGGTCTGAATTAGTCATAGCCGGTTTGTTCGCAAATAAAACATTTAGATTGTGATTCCTGTGGTTTTCATTCAAAGTGTTTTACATTATAATAGCAAAGTTTATTCTTTAGTTGATTTTTTGTTCCAAGGAATAGTCAAAACGAATATGAATAGTCAGCACACGCTAGCACCCTCACACCAATTCAACAAAATGAGTGCTACATTGAAGGAGAAATCAAATACAAAAAGAGAAGTGCTTTTACCTGCAGCAAACATGCAGTGGTGGATAAGGTGTCGGTTTGTTCAATCTTCACAATAAATACGGCCGCACATGTCTTGTGTAAACCTAATCCCTCTCTGTCTCTCTCGGGTCAGTTGATGAAATTATGACACCATTCGTCCATTAAGTTTCCCAAAGTATAGTTATTAAAAAAAAATCCTGCGAAGTAATCCTTATTTTAACTAAAAGTAACTGTAATTTGAATGTATCTTTTTTTATGTAACAGTAACGGAATACAATTATGTTTTTTTTTTTTGTCTCCTGATTAGGTAGCCGTTAAATGTATTGCGTTACTCTTCAACCGTGCCGGAACTAATGACAAAAATGTGCTCTCTCACCCCCTGCTCACAGAAATAGTCAACTGGGGATAATGAATCACAGCCACACAGTGCAGTTCATTTTGGCAGGGGCAAGAATGACACACTTTAGAGGCCCAAACTCCCAACAAAACATTCTGCCGACCCCTGTTTTCAGCAATAGTCGACCAGGGATAATGGGTCACGGCAACACAGTGCATTTCATTTAAGGCGGGCCAGACCCCCATTCCTCCCAAACAAAGTGCCTTCTGCCAAGCCCTGCTTGCAGCAATATGCAATCAGAGACTTATGATTGCAGCTTCACGAGTGCAGTTCACTTTTTGGTGGACAGATCGGCAAAAGAAAGCTGCCAGGCACAACAAAAATAAGCTCTGATGGCCCCCCGCAAAATAAATACAAAGTTCTAAATAGCGAGGGATTACAGTATATTTTTTATACAAGCCATTGCTATTGCTCATCTACAGCTGAGCAAGGCTCACCGGGTCTTTTCCTTTGTGTCTTTGCCGTCAACTCATCAGGAATGAGAACAGACAAAGTTGACTATAATTACGGACTGATTGAGATAAACGAGGTGTGTAAGAACGATTATCCCTCATTTTGTTTGCTTAGCAAGAAACGGCGTCCGACCTTGACAAGTGGTCAATAAATCAAAGGAAGGTTCACAACACCAGTGTGCGTAGAAGTTGTTCTAAAATCGAAAATCAATTATTCTAACAAAGTGTGAAAAGGCATACCTGCTGCGAGATAGCGTATCCAATGACGGTGTCTCCGACAGGAACGTTCCAGGTCACTCTGGCCGAGTTGGCTCGGAGCTGGGTCACCGACACGTTCACTGGGGCTGCTGGCACAGCTGTCGCCATAGTAAATTACATACAAAATATTAGGTGAGTGTGAATGTAATCTGGGACAAAGAGATTGCAATAGAAAGATAAATGGGTTGATATTTTTGAGCTTGTTTCTTAACTAAAAAAATAAAATTAATAATCAAAATGATCATCCTTTATACAGGCAGGGTTCAGGGAGGGAAGGAACACCACAGAACGGATTGTATGGCCAAAGCCTACAAATATCATCCTGAAGGCGCCTGGGTAGGTTTCTGAGCCTAGCACCAAGTAATGGCGGAAAAGTGATTGGTAAATTGCTTGAATATAAAAACACACATCTGGAGGCTGTGTAACTAGATAGAAGCAATGAAAGGAAGCTGACAGGCAATAATCCATTCATCCATTATCTGCACCTCTTCTCATCAGTACTGTCGCGGGGGTGCTGGAGCCCATCACAGTTGTCTTCTGGCAGTGGGCAGGGGAGACCCTGAACTGGTTGCCAACCAGTCGCAGGGCACAAAGAGACTCACTCGCTCAATCACACAAGGAGACAATTTGAACCGGCCAATTAACCTGACATGCATGTTTTGGAATGTGGGAGGAACCGGCCCGCCCGGAGGAAACCCACACAAGCAAGGGGAGAACATGCAAACTCCACACAAGGAGGTTCGATCTCATGACCTCAGAACTGTGCGGCACACGCACTAACCACTGCTCTGCCGTGCGGACAGGCAATAATGATTTTTTTTAATAAGCATTGATGGCCAAAATATAATAAACGTCACAATTCAGATGGCCAGCATGGCGGCTAAGTTAGAGCTTCTGCGGCATTGGTCTGAGGTCATGGGTTCAGCACCAGCTACCACTCTCCCTCCCTGTTTGCATGTTTTCTCCGTGCCTGTGTGGGTTTTCTCCGGGAACTCCAGGTTTCCTCTTGCATTAGCTGGTTAGTTGTTGACTCATAACTGTCCCTGGTGAGCCTGTGAATAGTTGTCTGTCTCTGTGTGCCTTGAAATTGCCTGGCAAACAGTTCAGGGTGTCCCCTGTTCACTGCTCGAAGATAGCTGGGATGGGCTTCAGCACCCCGCCGACCCTAGTGAGGAAAAGTGGTGCAGATGATGGATGGATGGATGACTCAGATATTTTTTGGGCCAGCTGAAAAAAACTTGCAGGCCCTCACGGCCCACCACTATATTAGCATTATATTTGTATGTGGCCCCTGGGGTGTACAGTGCATCCGGAAAATATTCACAGCGCTTCACTTTTTCCACATTTTTTTATGTTACAGCCTCATTCCAAATTGTATTAATTTAATCTCTTGTCTCAAAATTCTACACAAAATACTCCATTATGACAATGTGAAAACGTTTTTTTTTCCTTTTTTTGAATTTATTAAGAATAGAAAACTAAGAAATCACATTTACATAAGTATTCACAGCCTTTGCTTAATACTTTGTTGATCCACCTTTGGCAGCAAATACAGCCTCAAGTCTTTTTGAATATGATCCCACAAGTTTAGCACACCTATCTTTAGGCAGTTTTGCCCATTCTTCTTTGCAATAAGTCTCAAGCTCAATCAGGTTGAATGGGAGATGTTTGTGCGCAGCCATTTTAAGATCTCTCCAGATATGTCCGATCGGATTCAAGTCTGGACTCTGGCTGGGCCACTCCAGGACATTCACGGAGTGGTTCTGAAGCCAATCTTTTGAGATCTTGGCTGTGTGCTTTGGGACATTGTCCTGCTGAAAAATGAACCTTCGCCCCAGCCTGAGGTTAAGAGCGCTCTGGAGCAGGTTTTCATCCAGGATATCTCTATATATTGCTGCATTCGGGGCGGCAGTGGCTCAGGAGGTAGAGCGATCGTTTTAGGATTAAGGGATCCCAGTTCGAATCCTGGCTTGTCCGTGTTACATGCCGAAGTGTCCTTGGGTAAGACACTGAAACCCCAATACCCCCAATAAGCAGGTTGGCGCCTTACATGGCTGCACAGATCACGGCCGCTATTGGGAAATGTGAAGCACAATGTAAAGCGCTTTGGGAAGTCATTGACTTGAAAAGCGCTATATAAATGCAGATCATTTCATTTCATTTCATTCATTTTTCCTTCTATCCTGACTAGTCTGCCAGTTCCTGCTGCTGAAAAACATCCCCACAGCATGATGGTGCCACCACCATGCTTCACTGTAGGGATGGTATTGGCCTGGTGATGAGCGGTGCCTGGTTTCCTTCAAACATGGCGCCTGGCATTCACACCAAAGAGTTCAATCTTTGTCTCATCAGACCAGAGAATTTTGTTTCTCATGGTCTGAGAGTCATTCAGGTGCTTTTTGGCAAATTCCAGACAGGCTTCCATGTTCCTTTTACTAAGGAGTGGCTTTTGTCTGGCCACTCACCATACAGGCCTGTTTGGTGGATTTCTGCAGAGATGGTTGTCCTTCTGGAAAGCTCTCCTCTCTCCACAAAGGAACGCTGGAGCTCTGACAGAGTGACCATGGGGTTCTTGGTCACCTCCCTGACTAAGGCCCTTCTTCCTCGATCGCTCAGTTTAGAAGGCCGGCCAGTCTAGGAAGAGTCCTAGTGGTTACAAATGTCTTCCATTTACGAATAATGGAGGCCACTGTGCTCATTGGGACCTTCAAAGCAGCAGAATTTTTTCTGTATCCTTCCCCAGATTTGTGCCTCAAGACAATCCTGTCTTGCTGGTCTACAGACAGTTATTTTGACTTCATGCTTGGTGTTTGTGCTCTGACAAGCACACTCAACTGTGGGACCTCATTTAGACAGGTGTGTGCCTTTCCAAATCATGTCCAATCAACTGAATTTACTGCAGGTGGACTCCAATTAAGCTGTAGAAAGATCTCAAGGATGATCAGTGGAAAAAAGATGCACCTGAGGTCAATTTTGAGCTTCATGGCAAAGGCTGTGAATACTTATGTAAATGTGATTTCTTAGTTTTCTATTTTTAATACATTCAAAAAAAGTAAAAAAAAAAACGTTTTCACATTGTCATAATGGAGTATTTTGTGTAGAATTTTGAGATAAGAGATTAAATTAATACAATTTGGAATGAGGCTGTAACATAACAAAATGTGGAAAAAGTGAAGCGCTGTGAATACTTTCCGGATGCACTGTATGTTGCCCACCCCTGCTATATATCAAGTGACACATTTTTATATTGCGACAGTACTTAACTTACATGTTGTGTTACAAATTTACATTATTAACCTTTGTTAGCCAGGCAATTTAGACCCAGGATCTAACTCAGTCCAGACAACCAAAAATATATAGATATAGTTTATCCAACTTCATAACAAACATTATATGCACCCATATCCATACATTCCCTTTGTCAAGTGAAGTCATGTTTACTTGTATAGCCCTTAATCACAAAAAGTCTCAAAGGGCTGCACAGACCACAGATTATTGCAAACCACAGATTATTATGACACCATCCCTTGATCTAAAACCTACATGAGGGCAAATAATACACAGAACCTTAAAATCACATCTTAAGCTAACAGGGAGCCAATGCGGGTTAGCTAAAATCAGGGTAATGTGATCAACCTTTCTTGTCTTAGTTAAAAGCCTGGCTGCAGCATTTTGTACCAGCTGAAGGCTCTTGATTTTGGACCTCGGGAGACCGCTGAGTAGTGCATTACAGTAATCGACACAGGAGGTAACAAACGCATGAATTATGATTTCCGCATCCGAGTGAGACAGCATAGGGCGAATTTTAGCAATGCTGCGAAGATGGAAAAAAGCTGTTCTAGTAATATTCTTAACGTGTGTTTAAAAGGACCGATCAGGGTCAAATATGACACCTAAATTTTTTACTGAGTCACTCTGGGTGATATTACATTTCTCAATGTTCAGAGCCATTTTTGAGAACAGGTCACGGCATTTAGATGGACCAATAACTAACATTTCGGTCTTTTCAGAGCTAAGGTGCAAGAAGTTGAGTGACATCCATTCTTTAATCTTAGTGAGACAGACCTCCAAATTTCCACAGTTTAGTGTGGCATATTCCTCTATCGGAAGATAGATTGAGTTTCATCTGCGTAGCAATGAAAACTGATATTATACTTGCGAATGATATCACCTAATTGAAGCATGTAAATGCTGAAAAGAAGGGGGCCAAGTACTGAACCCTGCGGAACACCACAGGTAACACTAAAGTGCTCAGATGTCATTTCACCATATTTAACACAGTGTGTCCTATCTGAAAGGTAGGGTCTGAAACATGAGAGGACGGTTCCTGTGAGACCAATCCATTTTTCCAACCGTTCTAGTAAGATATTATGGTCCACAGTGTCAGTGGCTTCTGAAACACACTCATTTTCTAACCTAGAAACTGGTGACTGGAGACCCTAAAAACATGACTAAAACTACTTTAAAAATTCCGATCTGTGTATGTTTGCATGGGTATTTGGCTTAAAGGCTTCAAAATGGCTGTACAATTTTTCATAAAAATGTAAACAGTCGTACTTTAAGCCTTTGCAATGGTTATCAGTTAGGTTTCATGTCAATGCGCCACCAAAAAATTAATAGCAAAAGCCATCAACGTTTTTTGTACAGGCAGCTGTGTAGCTGCATGTGGCTCTTTGGCTCTCCCTAGTGGCTCCCCTTTCAACAAACCGTGGCCCAATAACCTCACCTCGGTAGAATACCCAGCAGCAACCCTGCCATTATGCTAGTAGAGGTTAAAAGAAATGTATAATCATCCACTCAGTCACACTTTATCTTTTTATGTCCTCATGCACGATAAGGTCTTGAACGTCACATTAGCGTGACATAACAGGAACAAAGAGGACTGTTAATCTGACAATCCAAGTTTTACTGACAGTTGACTTACAGCCAGTAGTTTTAGATAGCAGACGTTCCACTGAATTCTTGCAATATTTCATTTCTGCACTTGTGCCATGTTTGATTTAAGGCTTCTCGTTGAATTTATAAAAGAGAGCCCGAAGTATCACAAGCAAGTGGACATTCATCATTTTTGTCCTAGTAATTACAAAGCCTGGAAAACAATCAACAAGCGGATTCGAGACTCTCAGCCAGAGTTTATACGAGCTCGTCTTTTTTTAAAACGCTTCGGCTTGTTTGCTGTGCCACTTATGATTATGATGCTTCATTCAAATGATAGATGTTATTTACAAGTTTGCACTACATCCTTGTCGCCTTGACGGAAGATGTTTGGAGGTACGAGACAGGAATCGGACATTTTGAGGTGTCAACTTTTGTGAGGTTTAAATAAACCAATTTAAGCACACATCAAAGTCAGGGTCAAGGCCCAGGGGGCAGATGTGGCCCCGTGAGAAGGTGTTCTACAACCCCTGAGATAATTGTGACACAATATTGTGTCATACACAAGTAATCGTTGAGTAGTTTTTTATTTGTACGATACCTAGTCAAGTTTATTTGTACAGCCCTTTATCACAAGGAGTCTCAAAGGGCTGCACAGACCACAGATTATTGCTAACTACAGACAACACCACCCTGTGATTCAAGACCTACATGAGGGTAAAGAAAAACTCAAAACCTTAAACTGAGTTAATAAAGAAACCTTGAGGAGGGACCCCACATTAGGTAACCCCCCTACCAGGATGACAATGAAGAAAGTTTGTCACGGGATGTCGGACAGGCCGGACAAAAGGAGACATTTATTTTTAAAATATTATTTTTGAAAGGACAGATTTGTAGATTGCTCATATGTTTTTCAAAGTGTGTTTTTTTGGTTATTTAAGAAAACATCGTAATTCATGGCTGGCTTAACATGCTAAATTAAAAACAAACGTATTAGAGACAGTTTTATTAACTTGAATTAAAGCTAGTAACTTGATTACCGTATTTTCTCGGATTTTCTTCAGAATTGTGCGGCGCGCCCAATCGTGCAGTTAGGTGTGGCCATGTATATTCACACTGCTGGGCTTAATGCTCAATTCCGATGTTTGACATTTTTCATTTGGCCCTCCATCCATTGACACCCCTGAATGGAAGAACGTTTTATTTCTACTCCTATTTGTATTGCCTACTTAAAAACAACTGAATAAGAATACAAATTGTCTTCATTTGTCCATCTAAATGCAGTAATTTGTTCTCAAAAACTGCTCTGAAAATTGACAAATGTAATATCACCCTGTGTGACTCAGTCAAACATTTAGGTGTTATATTTGACCCCGATCTGTCCCTTCAAACACACATTAAGAATATTACTAAAACAGCTTTTTTCCATCTTTGCAACATTGCTAAAATTTGCCCTACGCTGTCTCAGTCGGATGCGCAGATTATAATTCATGCGTTTGTTACCTCCCGTCTCGATTACTGTAATGCACTACTCTCCGGTCTCCCGAAGTCCAAAATCAAGAACCTTCAGTTGGTACAAAATGCTGCAGCGAGGCTTTTAACTAAGACAAGAAAGTTTGATCACATTAACCTGATTTTAGCTAACTTGCATTGGCTCCCAGTTAGCTTAGGATGTGGTTTTAAGGTTCTGTTGGTACTGTACAAATGCATGCATGGACTTGCTCTCTCATATCTTTCAGATATAATTTCCCTCTATGTTCAGGTCCGGAGCCTTCGCTCTGAAAATCATGGTCTAGTAGTGATCCCAAGACCCAACCCTAACCCTAACCCTAACCCTAACCTAGGAGAGACAGGAAATTCAATCAGATGTAGATTAGCACAACACATTTACAACATCAGGAACAGTAGGGAAACTAACACACACCTTGTAGCCCACTTCATACAACATGGACTACAGGCACTAGAAATATGGGGCCTACAAACAAACAGCAATTGGACGCAAGAAGAAAGACGCAAGGCAGAAAAACACTGGATAATAAAACTCAACACTCTCTTTCCAGATGGACTAAACAAACGCAGGTAAGACAAGAAACGCTCCAGTTTCCTGAATGGCCAGTGCAAAGACTTACTTTCTCAAGGGCCTCCAATTTTGGGGGACCTTGAGAAAGAAAGATTGCTTCCTAACCTAACCCTAACCCTAACCCTAACCCTACCCTAACCGTAACCGTAACCCTAACCCTAACCCTACCCTACCCTACCCTACCCTACCCTACCCTACCCTAACCCTAACCCTAACACAGGCGAGATATGTCTATATTTTCAGTCTTATGTGCTCTTGTAGCGTGGTGACAGCTCAAGGAAAGAGACTTTCTCTGAGCCTTTATTGCCCTATTACTGCAACTCTCACTGGAAAGAAAATATTCTTATCTGTGTGTAGCACTTACGTTTTATTTTCTTATTATTATTGTTGTACTGTTTTTTACTGAATTGTATACTTGTTCAATTATATATTTTTATATTCCTAATTGACTGTTTTTTAACACTGATATTCAACTCAACCGGTCACTGATAGAGATAATGGATTACATAGGTACCAGTCTCTGGTATCAGTACTTGCGTATTCATCCTCATACAGGATTTTACTATATAATTTGTATTTTTAATTTCCTTTGGATCTTTTTGAAGGAAAACTGTCATGCAAAATAATACAAATTTTGCAATGAGCAAGTACGTTTTCTTAATTTTAATTCATCTGTTTTAGTTTACTGTTTTTTCTTTGCCTGTCGCCATCTCTGGCAGAAAAACTAGAGCACCCTACACTTGTTCCTCATGACACGCACTTGACTCTGATCAGTAACATGGTACTTAAGGACTTTGCGGACAGCAAAAGATGTTGGAAAGTTGTTTGCCCTTGAAGTCCTTGATCTCCTGCCTGGGGTACCTGTAGTCAATTTATTTAGGATGTCCTGAACTTTTTCAACCATGGGTGATATCCGGATTGTGTTTTTGGTGCTCATTTTTTCCTCCATTCCATGAACACCTTTTGTAATTCCTTTCACCCCCAATCAAACTTTTGTCATTCAACTAGTGTGTCTGCGCTTGGGTCTGCCTCACTAAAATCGAAAAATACTTATTATTTTCTTATCATTTATCCTGTCTTACATGCTTAATAGTATATATCCTTTAACATTTTCCCCTGGTAAAATAAGGGAAATCATTTTTAGCCAGGGGGAAAGCAGTCAGGTTTGACTTGACTCAGGGTCAAGAATGCCCCTGCCATGCATTGTCCCATAAGAGGTTCATTTAAAATAAATACAATTATCTGAAGTGGCATATTATTGTTTTTTTTTTTTTTTGCAATATTATTAATGTTTCTTGAAACTATATTTCAGCATTTTTTTGTACTTTAGCACATGTTCAAGTTGTTTCTTTCTTTTCTTAAAATTAATAACATAATGCTTAGAAACAGCTAAGCTAACAAGGACGGGTACCAAGAGGTCATTTTTAAAATTTTATTTATCAGATAACTTGAAATAATTCTCAAAATAATACTTTGAAATATCCTTTTTGATTATCATATAAAATAAAAAAAATCTGCAGACAATAATTTACTTTCAAAACTTTACTGTACTTTAATTATTTGCTACTTTTTCCGGCTGAATTGTTTTAGTGCTTCCAGTCCCTTCAACTGAAAATCGAAAAAATTAATATGAGTGCACCGATTCGTCTAACCTCTATAATTAGTTATTACAAATTTACTTTGACTCCAATAATAAAAAAGACAAACATAATAGAATAAGTCACTCGACAGATGTATTGATTAAGAGCACAGAAAGATGGTGGAATAATTCAATTTACATTGCTTTTGGAAGCATGGGACCAAGAAAAATATGAATAACTTAAGAGATTAAATCAATATTGGAAAAGAAAGATATGGAAATGTCGTCGGGGTAAAATGAAAAAAAAGCTCTCATATCGATTGATGAGACGTTATCTAAACAGCCAGGTGGATCTTGTAGCCAAAATTACAAATTATTCATGCTCAGTTCTAATTTGTAAAGGTCTTAATAGCAAACATGAGCTAATTCAATAGTCAAGGGGAAAACAAGAATGAAAGAAAAAAAGAAAGAGAGAGAGAGGGGGCAAATCAGAAAGAAAGAAAGAAAGAAAGAAAGAAAGAAAGAAAGAAAGAAAGAAAGAAACAAAGAGAGAAAGAAAGAAAGAGAGAAAGAAAAAAGAAAGAAAGGAAAAAGAGAAAGAAAGAAAAAGAGAAAAAGAGAAATTAAGAGAGAAAGTGAGAAAGAAAAAAAAGAAATGAAAAAGGGAAAGAGAAAGAAAGAATGAGAAATGTGTTTGCCTATCCTAACATTCATTGATCTAATTTTTCTCGTATAAGTCTTTATTATGCTACATGTTTATTATAGAGTGCCGCGTCTAATCTCAATGCAAAATATGTTTGGAATATTGTCAAAGGGCGCAGTACAGCGGCGCAGTACGGCGGCGCAGTACGGCGGCGCAGTACGGCGGCGCAGTACGGCGGCGCAGTACGGCGACGCAGTACGGCGGCACAGTGGTTAGCGCGTGTGCGGCACAGTTCTGAGGTTGTGAGATCAAACCTCCTGTGTGGAGTTTGCATGTTCTCCCCATGCTTGCGTGGGTTTCCTCCGGGCACTCAGGTTTCCTACGTGCAATCAGGTCTCCTCCCAAATTCCAAAAACATGCATGTCAGGTTAATTGGCCTGTCCAAATTGTCCCTAGGTATCAATGAGCGAGCGAATTGTCTGTGCCTGTGTGCCCTGCGATTGGCTGGCAACCAGTTCAGGGTGTCCCCTGCCCACTGCCCGAAGATAGCTGGGATGGGCTCCAGCACCCCCGCGATCCTACTGAGGATAAGCGGTGCAGATAATGGATGGATGGATGGATGGATATTGTCAAAGGCAAAGAAGACAAATCAATGTCTTTATTGAGAGTGTGACTACACACAACTTGAATTGATTCCCTTTGTGGGCTCTGTCATGATTTTTCTCAGCTGACCAATAGGGTGATGGCATTCTTTGCGCCCATTTTGCCAGGGAGCGAAGACCAGCCAGAGCCCCTTTTGAGCCGCTGTACAAGAAAAAAAAAAAGAGAAAGGGAAGCGTTGGCGCCTGGCCATTTATAAAACACTGTCCCTTTACGAACAGCAGAATGATGTTATCAGCGCTCTTTTTGTGGAAAACCCCATTTGGCCCAACCTCACCCGGTCCCTCACTTCAACAGCCCTCAACTCAATTCAGTTTGAGACCCCTGTTCTATTCAGATCATTATTCTGTTCAATCACAGCGGTCTAACCTAAATGACGGACCGGGAGGGGATTTTTAATGCAGAAATCTCCCAAAGAAAAATCCCTTTTTTTGGTCAGACAATTGCAGATCACTATGGGATGTCTGAGACCAGAATCACAGAGTTTTTTCAGTTGATGCTTATATGTCACAAACATTTTGTCCCCCTGAAAACGTATCCTAAACTAGCATATTCCTTTCAAGTCACAATGAAGAAAACTTCTTTTCTCCTGGCACGGAAAAACAGATACAAGCATTTTGGGAGTTTTTGTGCGGTCCGCCGCTAAATCGCGGGGAACAAACATTTTGCTGATGGCCTCGGACAGCCTCATCTGGCTAATGGCCGCCTCTGATGGATGAATGCGCGTGCCCCTCTTGTCGTAAAAACAATGAAAACTGTGCATGCTGATGTAGCTACGCTATATCAAAGAATGAGATTGGATTTTTATGAAGTGCTTGACAGCTGACAGCGAGTTCGTCAGGAGTCCGTTTCAGATGTTTTCCTGCATCACATTTTTGTTGTTGTGTAAATTTGAAAAGGCTGGACATTTTTATTAAAATCGGTAGGAGCTTCTCAAGGGAGGGGAGTGGTAGAAAGACCAGAGAATCGTATCTGATACGATGTCAAAAGTCTCGGGGATTAGAAGAAAAAGTCCAGATAATTTAGCTATTTTAAAGTAATATATTTTTTAAAAATGATTCTCAAAAAAAGTTAAGAGCAAAAAAAAAATATTAAAGAAATTGTAAATTAAATCATAAAAATTCCATTAAAAAAAGATCTCCCTCCTGATGGGGTGGAATCTTTGTCATCCTCGGGAAGTTCTGCACAGTACTTAAGCTGTTCCCAGGACTGCACTCTTCTGCACTGAGGCTTAAGATGTCCCCCCTTCTCAGAGTTCGGGGGTTACTACCCCAAGTCCCCCTTCTACCACAGGGACCAGGCTGACCTTGACCTTTCAATTTTGCTGGTCTTTCAACCATTGTTTCTCGTGTTCATTCCTCCTTCGATTACCATATCCATTATCACCGCCCTCTTCTGCTCTTTGTCCATCAATTCTAAGTCCGATTGGTAAGCCAGGGGATACTTGTGATTACGGAGGCTGAAATCTTACAGGATCCTACAGCCCTGTTGTTCTTAGCGACCTTCTGTGGTATGGACCGTCAGGATTTGGGTGGGTCTATACCATACTGGTTGTCGATACTCCTGTATACTATCCCAGCTACTTGGTTGTGCCTCTCTATGAAATGAAATGAAATGAAATGAAATGAAATGATCTGCATTTTATATAGCGCTTTTCAAGTCAATGACTTCCCAAAGCGCTTTACCTCGTGCTTCACATTTCCCAATAGCGGCCTTGCAGCCATGTAAGGCGCTAACCTGCTTATTGGGGGTATTAGGGGTTCAGTGTCTTACCCAAGGACACTTCGCCATGTAACACGGACGAGCCGGGATTCGAACTGGGATCCCTTGAGCCCAAGACGAGCGCTCTACCCCCTGAGCTACTGCTGATCCAGCTAGCAGCTTTCACCCTGTAAAAATGTGCTTGACTATTCCAGGGGCGTCTTTGTGCAAAATGCATCTTGGGTCTGATCCATTGTGGTAGATCTTTTCCTCTATGCCTCTTGTGCTTCTGGCTAGTACTTGTGCTGCCATGATCCTGCATTTTCAGCCATTGGTAGGGTTTCTTCATTTCTGCCACCTCTATTTGGCGGTGGTACATTCCATGTAGGGTCTTGACCCTCTAAGATGTCCTCCTCTACACTCTCATCAGGGTTCTGCTGGCTGATACATTCACTCAGCAGAAGGGCTTTGCATCGATAACCGCTTCTATTTTGGAACCTGTTCCGCAGTTAACCGATTCCTTGGAATCGGTGGTAAAACATTTTGGTTCCAGTTTCGATCCTGCCCAAGCTGCGGTGATAACATAGCAAACGAACGCAACTCAATGCAGGGTCAGGTGACGTCGTTCCACATGCTATTTGGTGTCGCTGCTTGACCAATCACATCAGCTGCAGCGATGTCGCCGCCTCGCAGTAAACGGTCAAAGGTGTGGCTGTATTTCACTCCAAAAGACAATGCAGGAATATGCCATTCTTGCCAAAAAGGAGGGTAACACTACCAACATGCTTAAACACCTGGCTGGGCAACATGGTATTCAACTCAAATCCACCGTGTTTGAGGCGTTTCAAAGACAGCAGGACAGTATAGCCACATTCTACACAACCTATGTAGCGTGCTAACAGTTAGCTCGCTACGTGAGCTAAGTTTTTAGTCGTGACATGAGGTTAATTTAGTGCCCCTGTGTGTATCCAGCTGTCACTTCTGAATACATCTTTTATCCATGTAATTGATGTGACCTGATCGGCTGTCAGAATCAGGCGGCAGGTAGCCAGTGTGCAGCCGCAGGCACAGCCAGTCCAGCCTATCTTTCAATTATTTTTTATATTAATAAAAAAAATGGTACTATATCTGTAGTCACATAGTACCTATTTATCCGCAGTGAAAATCGATAGGGGAATCGATAAGGAATAGGATCGATAAGCAGGGATCGATTAGGAATCTGAATCGCTAAAACCCAATCAATACACAGCCCTACTCAGCAGGTTTTTCTTTTGGGCCATTTCTTGGATCTTGAAATTTCCATGTTTCATTTTGGACTCTGGCATTGACGCTTACCATCCTTTGGCCTCCCTTTTCCTGCTTAGCGTGAAGCCTCGGGGTACTGATAGCCTCTGTGCATGGTTTTAAAAAATTAACATCTAATCTAGCGATTGCAAATACATTTTAGAAGCAAATTATCCATCTGTCTAGCCATCAATACATTATCTGCACCGCTTATCCTCAGCAGGGTCGCGGGCATGCTGGAACCCAGCTCAGCTATCTCCGGGCAGCGGGCAGAGGACCTCTCAACTGCTAAATGTAATATATTCTTTTGAAATCTAGTTCACACATGTGGCCTTTACTTTTTTACTTAAAAAAAGTAAAAGTAAATTATAAAAATGCCAAGTGGAACTTAAAACAATGATTCGGTAAGTCTTATTAACAGTGAACATTTTTCCATCATTTCCGACATATTACGAAAACCAAAATCATTATGAATTAACTATTATGCCGGAATCTGAAGTTGGATAGACTGTCGGGTAAATTTAAGGCTGACTGGATGAATGGTGCCCTGTGACTGGCAAGCAACCAGTTCGGGGTGTCCCCTGCCCACTGCCCGATGATTGCTGGGATGGGCTCCGGCACCCCCACGACCCTACTGAGGATAAGCGGAGCAGATAATGATGGATGGATGAATGGAACCTGTAGAGCTGCACTGCAGCTAATGAAACAGGTTAGCGGCATGCTCAGCGAGAGATGCGGCTTTTGGAACGTGATCGATTCGGCTTTGACAGCTTTACAACAGCTGTTTTTCCACTTACCCAAGCATAAAGGATACATTCGTACCAAAGAAGAAGCATCCTTAAAACACTGCAAACCTAAATTCTCACAAATAAACATTTGTGCATTTCCCTGACTAGCGAGCAAAAACCTGAATATTCGATGCTCACCCATAATAGCAGTTGCACGTCATTTACGGCTTATTGTTTCTTTCATTTCTGCGATTTTGTTATTGAGCTGTAGCGACCACGTTATTGAAGTCATGTAAAACATTTATGACTTGTTTAAATCACTAAAGGACGGCCTTTGAAGAAGGGTGTGTAGAGTTTTTTTAAATCCCGCGCCGAGTTTTAAATCCAACACCCACGACAGCGGAGGAGCGTATTCCATGTGAGCTGTATTGTATTGAAATTTGAATTCAATTGAATTGTATTTGTCCGTATTGTCATTGATATCAACTTTGTGAAAAACATTGTATGCAATGACAGTCGACATGTTCACCGTGTTGTTTTTTGCAATCAAATATCAAGTCATGCTGTGAAATTTCACGCCATAATGGCAAAATAGAGATGAACCTTTATTTTTGCATTTTCTTAGAATGTGCATGTGTAAAAGCATTTTTTTTCCAAATGACAAAAAATAGCGATCGAATATTCCATTGAGGCACAAAAGTCATTAAAATGAGAACAAAATGGAGATGTTTTTTTTCACATGATGGCGACGAGAAATTAGAACTCGACAGAAATACATCCAAATGTCTATGCTTGATACTGAGCGAGTTCTTGGATCGGATCAATACTATCATCTCAAAATTCAAACTGTTTAACTGTCACTATATACATGTTGTTAGTATGTCGTAGGATTATACAATATTATAACTTTAAAATTTGGTCCAATTGCGGTTACACTTTATTTGCATTATTAATCTTATTTTCCAAATATTGTCCAATGAACTGTATTTTATTGACTATAAGGTGCATCTGATTATAAGAAGTAATACAAACAGAATAAAAACGTATTAGATAGAACATTAAAAGTGGACTCTCGGTTTTCTTTTTGTGTACGATGAAAATGGTGAAAGTAAGAGAAGGATTGTTTGAAATACGGTCAAAATGGTAATCCAAACACCTAAAAAAGCGCTTCTAAGAATTTCCCAAACCAAAGGAACAGCAAAGAGGATTTCTGCCAAAAATGACAAAATTTTGAAGCTACGGACAATCCCTTTAATGACAAAAATAGACAATTTTAGGAAGATTTGATCAACGTTACAAAAAAGACAATTGATTATTGATAATGAGATTATGAAGAAAAAAAGTATCGGTATCGAATCGTTTTCAATAAATTACCCTGTATTTACTTCGATTGGATCTTTGCCCAAAAAATCCCAGTATCCCCCTACCCTTATTGGATAGGTTTGGATTTTTCTATTTTGATATTGTTTAAATATTGTTCAACTCATGCAAAAAGACAAAATAAACATGAGGTTATTTTCACAGGGTGAAAAATCACAACCTCCACCCAACACAGAACAAACGTCTACACACCAAACTGTTGATGCGAAAGCGGGCTCAGTGTTTGGTTCTCTCTTTTTCACATAGCACATTGCAATCTCCTAAAACAATTTCTGACACTGTCATTTCAGTTTTCACTTACTTCCATCCACAGAGATGCATCCCATCATCAACATGACGAGAAGAAGGATCTCCAGGTAAAAGTAGGCGATCATCACCTTCCGTGGGTGTTTGCGCGGACTCCTCAACGCGCAACTTCCAACACTGTCAAGGACGTTTTTTTTTCTCAAGGTCACCACTAAGATAAAAAGGCATACAATTTCGATCTCGTTTCCTCTTGTGCTCAAATATTTCTTCTTATTTTTGCTTTTTCTGCGTCTCTTTCTCTGTTTTAAACGCTAACAGGTAGTTGGAGCTTCGCGCTGATAAGCGGCGCGGCTAAAAATAGAATTGCAGTGTGTTGGCGTTAAAAATCGGATCTCGGTGTAGGAAAGAGCAGAGGATTCGATTCAGCGAGAAGACGAGGATGCTTCTGGCACATGGCTGCTTCGGATGTGACACTTTAAAGGAAATGTATGCGGATGATGGAGGATGCAAGCTGGATGAATGGGCGGGAGGCGTGCGGGTGTTTGTGCGCGCACACGTCAGCGTGGGCACTCAAGCAGCGGATGATGGATGCCATCAGAGAGCTTTTATTCAGCCATCACCCCCCCAAAAAAATCGTCGAGGTCCACATTCGGTTGTTTGTCAAGATAAATTGTAGCCTCCACAAAAATGCATTCTGAAGGCAGGAGGGCGGTATGAATAATTTATAATGACCCGGGTGACTCACACCCCCTCCTCCATTCCCGTCTTGTTTGTAAACACCCGCAGGTCTGCAGCACAATATATTAAAAAATAAATAAAAAGTCCTCCTGAGCTATTGATTTGTTGCGAGCGGGGATAAGAAGGATAATTGGTCGACGTTTATCGATGGTTGAGTCTTGACTGGAAAATAAAAATGATCTCAAGTGTGTTTCTTGCAGGAGCTTAACCTTGTTGAGCATTTGAGGGGAATTAAATGCCCTTGTTACACTCTGCACAACATTTAGGCAACTTTAAAATATCCCTTGACTATGATAATGAGCAGAATTCGTCAAAGGGAACACTATGAGGGTCTTGACTTGAGGAATAAAGATTTCATGATAATAAAGAAATGATTGCTTTCCGTGGGACCCTGGTAAGGAAAATGGTTATATGGATGGTAATTTTGTCTTTGGTGTGTTTTGGTTCTCAATTGGTCTGACTTCAGGTCCGACCACCCTACCCTAATTGCAGGTTACGACCCGAATCCAGAAAATTGTTTTACTTCTAATTCATTTAATGAAGAGATTGAAAGCAAAAACAGTATAATACATTCCCTTTAATTAAAAAAAAAAACTAACAAAATAACTATACATTCGCAAATCTACATTTGTGACAAGCCAGAAACGGAGACAGGACCCAATAGCGTTCGTTTTACTCAGTTTTATTGAGAAAGAGAGCAGTGCTTGCTTCCACGATCCGATGATCGTCGGTCACGGGTAGCTGATGGCGGGAACGCAGAAGTGGCACTCGTGTCGAGCGAGAGTAGTCGTAGGGAGCGGGAAAACAGGTTGATGGGCGGTGGAGGAGCAAGGCAGAAACGGGTCCAGAAACAGGTCGGCAACAGGTATCAGGCAGGAGAAAACAGGGCAGGAGATTGTCGGAAGGTACAGAGCTTGCCTAGCTGAAAGCGTAGGTTCACAGGATGGTCTGACAGCTTCCTCTTGGAAGCCGGGGGTTTAAAAAGAGTCAGGGAACCAATGAGCGACCAGGGCTGTTGGCGCCAACGGGGCAGTCGCAGGTGCCCCGAATCAGCAATCATGACAACTCTGCCTAAAAGGGACCCCATAAAGCAGCTTTAAAAATAAAGCGTAAACAATTTTAATCAGGGAGTAAAAAAGCCTGAAAATATAACGTTTTCAAACCATTCACTGTACCTTCTAGCAGCGCTTCAATGGCAGACACCATTTTCGTATTTTGGGAAAATATCCATTATCGACTGGAGTGTTATTGACACAGTTTTCTACTTTTACTTCTCCTTACCATTCTCTCGGGACCCGTTATAATAGGCATATGAGTTAAACAAAACTACAAAATCACAATAAAATGAGATGTGGTCCCTCTCAAAGGCGCCAATTGACTGAGACTGAAGAAGAGAATAAAGCAGGGCATCATTGTCATCTACTGTTAAAAAGTGTAATTGACCCGGTGTTTTTTCTTCTTCTTAGTATTGTTTTGCTAATGCAAAGACCCACTAAAAACGGGTCCGCAACCCACGAGTTAAGAAATACTGCCTTGGAGATATTTTACGTATACCAGCAGGAAATCTTTAAACTCAAAGGAATTAACAGATTTCAAGTGAATAAATTTTTCCTCTGAATGCATGATGGTCTTAAAGGAACACTGTGTAATATTTTTAGATGTTGCTCTATTGCATAGTGCAACAGAAAATGAGTGCTACAATAACACCAACTACAGAGACTCAAAGTGACCATAAAGCACGATTTTTGTTTGATTTTTTTCGTGATAATAATTTTCCTAAAGCCTGACAATAAAGAACATTGATTCTGTCTTGCAGTGTTTAGCAGAGTGTTATTTTCTTTCTTATCAATAGATGGCCATAGATTTGAGGTGCTGATCTTCATCCCAGCCGCTTCACACTCTGCCATGAATCGCTCCAGTGAGAGCTGAAGATCACACCCTGTGGAAGCCAACAGCACCACATCATCAGTAAAACGCAGAGATGTGATGCTGAGGCCACATTCAGCGCCACAGCTGCACCAAGAAATTCTGACTATAAAAGTTATGAACAGAAACAGTGACAAAAGGCAACCTTGGCAGAGTCCAACTCCCACTGGAAACAACTCCGACTTACTGACAGCAATGCAGACCAAAGGCAAATTTTGCACGGTCAGCAGATACCTGCACGCACCTTCCGGAGTCCCACAGGCCAGAAAGGCCCGACAAGACTCCTTCTTCAGCTGGATGGAATCCCTTACCGCCAGTGATCACTAAACGGGTATGAGGTTTGCAGGCAGCGACTACCTGGCCACAGCGCTAATCAAACAGTGTCCACTCGTGCCCGATGTACCCTGTCTCTCTCGGGACAAGCGTGAAGTTCTGCTGGAAGTAAGAATGGAGACTCATTCTGACAAGAGAATTTACTAGCCATTCCCAACAGACCCTCACATCTTGCTTGGGTCTTCCAGGTCTGTCCGTCATCTTCCCTCATCATCGGAGCCAACTCACCACAACGATGATCAGTTGACAGCTCCACCCATCTCTTCATCCGAGTGTACAAAGCATTTGGCCGCAAATCCGATGAAACAGAAAGTCACTGCCTCTGCCACCTGGCTCTCTAGGCATCCGACCCCTTTGGCCCCACAAAGTGTTGGTGAGCCGATGGGATGGGGGACTCAGGCTGTCCCTATGGACTAAGCCCAGCCAGACGCAGTGAGCGAAGGCTTGGTTTACCAGGCACTTGCCAGCGGAAGCCAGCTCCAGGCCTGGCTCCAGAGGGGGCCCCCAGGAATATGCATCTGGGCAAGGGAAATCACGTCCCAAAGTTTTTTTCTCATCACATGGTTCCTATGAGCTGGGTGTTGTCTGGAACCTGTATGTTATAGGTGACTCGACCAGGGGTTTGAAGCCCCCCATGCAACATAAGTGAGCCTCATGTTATGTAAAAAAGGAACCAATTTCATGACCTACAAGTATTTCAGTAAATGCATGTCTATATATTTCATGCATTTTTGCCTGATATTCAAATGGTTATTATTATTATTATAATGATCATTATTATTTAATTCATGATTTTGTTTGCAATTTTGAAGAGCTGAATTATACGCAATGTCCCTTTAAAGAGATTTCCCATGTACCTGTAGCAAACGTTTCTTGGTGAACTCAAAGAAATTAAGAGATTTCACTCGAATCGGTTTTTGCACTGCATGCAAAATTTGTGAAGTTTATCTTGATCCCATGTCGACAATATTCCGACTCCCAAAACAATCGAACAAATGCAGCATCATGATTCTCTCCAAAATGACATTAAATCAGTTTTTCTTTGGTCCGAACAGTGGCAACTGCAACTGTCATCTCTTAAATGCTTAGCACAGTCGTTTTTTCATGGTTTTGTTCCGCTGTATAACATTAATGATCATGATTTGCATGTTGTTACTGAACATAAGGATCTGGGTGTCACTCTTACTTCAAACTTAAAGTTTATCACGCATATCGCCAAAAAACCAACAAAGCCAATAAAACATCAAACATTTACAGACACTTTTACAACAAGAACCCAGCATTCTTAGTTCGAATGTTTTGCGTTTATGTTAGACCCGGGTTAGAATATAATAGCGTTGTGTGGAACCCTTACTTACTCAAGGACATTAACCTACTGGAAGGAGTTCAACGTCGGTATACGAAGCAGATACATGGGATGCACAACTTGTCATATCCGGAAAGACTACAAACACTGAACTTGGACTTTTTGGAGCTCCGTAGAATTCGATTTGATTTAATTTTTGTGTACAAAGTACTGCATGGAATGATCGATGTGCCTTTTGATCAATTTTTTTGAGTTCTGTCGTGTTGATGGTTTACGTGGTCACAGATATAAGTTACGGGTGCCTAGACCTACCAGCAACTTGCATGGAAACTTTATTTCTTTCAGGATACCAAAAATTTTGAAATTTTTGCCTGACCGGGTTATTAGTGCAAATACGGTGCAAACCTTTAAGCAAAGGTTGGCAGAAATAGATCTGTCAAATTTCCTTAGGGGAGGGGGCGTAAGGTGACCATATTTGGCCATGCTCACTCTCAGCATTAGTTTTTTTTTTTTTGTGTGTGTCATGTTTTGATTAATGTATCCAACAATACCTTGAATAAACATTTCATGAAATTGAAACGTTGTTGCTGTTGTCGGAAATCATCCACCAGGAGGCGCTGGTAACCTACGCAAGCTGATCCGACCTTTGGTGATGTAAATGCGAGGCTCCTGCGTGAGTCAAGCGACTTCACAACGAGTCTTGTTACCGTTACAGCGCGACGCACGCATGCAGTGCGGGCACGGTTGATAAAAGCTACCTAATTCGAGTTGTGACATTTTTACATTTATATTCAGCAATATTTGCGTATTTATAGAATTTGAGGCCAAAAAAGATTTGCATCAGACAAAGCAAAAAAGGAACTGCAGGGGGGTGCTTGGTCCAGATTGAAAAGAGGAGTGCTGAGAAAGATGCACATGCCATTTTTATTTGCATTTTCTCTTATATTGGAGAGGTTTTGTTCCAAATATGTCCCCAGCCCTCTGCCCAAAGTAAGCTGGGATGGAGTCCATCAACCCTGTGACCCTCATGAGGAAAAAAGCTGTAAAATAAATGGTTGAATGAATGAAAGGTTGAATGAATAAACGAAGGAAAGAAAGAAAGAAGGAAGGAGGAAAAGGACAAAAGGATGAAGGGAAGAAAAGTTAATGAAAACGAAATATATCTCATTTTTTAAACAAAAAAGAAGGTGTCATGCCTCATTAACTGAAAAACACGCATATTCATTCTTAAAAGATAAGAGCAAAATGAGCCTGACAAGACATCCACCCTTTCTTCCCTTTTCTTTTTTTTTGGAGTTGCGTATTTCAGAGCAAATCCTTTTCTCAACTCAGAGGGGGATCTCAAAACACCAGGGCCAAATTTGATTTGTTTTATTCTGTGCTAATTAGGGGAGGCAGCCATGCGTCGACCAAACAACGAGCTCCACATATGGCGTCGGCTGTAGCCGCTGCTGCTGCAAAGCTGTGGCCGTGAGGTAAGTCACTTTTGGTTGGCGGCCGTCCAGACCAGATACAAATATATATATATATATATATATATATATATATATATATATATATATATATATATATATATATATATATATATATATATATATATATATATATATATATATATATATATATATATATATATATATATATATATATATATATATATATATACTTTTTTTTAAAATGCATGTTTATATGACTTATTTTTAAAAACAATATTGTTTGATTGAATGATGGCAAAAAGTAACACACATTGTCTCTTTGTCATTTATTACACGTTTATTATGGAATGTTATGTCTTAACTTGTTGTAAACTATGTTGTTATCAATGACAATAAAGACGATTGTATTCTATTGTGTGTATTTATCAGTTGACAAGGCCTTCTCTGCTGGCCTAAAAAATCTTGTTATCTTAAGATGTTAACTATATCTTATCCATACATACTTATGAAATCATTTCAAACTCTCTGTCGGCTTCTTTTCATTGCTTATCCATGAATTCGCTGCTTCCAAATGTGTGGTTTCATATTTAAGAATTTAATTAAACACACATCATCCATTAGTTATTACAAGGCTCAGAAATTTACCCAGAGGCCTCCACAAAAAATCTTGAAGGCCATGACCGTAACATCACTCTTCAAGAAACCTGTCCGCTGAAAGGTTGGTCAACCCTAAAGCAAGCAAGCCTTTCGCAAGCGGGAATATGTTTTGTCTGCCACTCTCAGCCTACAGGTAAACTCTTAAACCCGAACTCAAGCCTGACCAAATTTCAGCTCGGGTGATGCCAAAAATGTCAATTGATATGTTTGTGTAAAGTCGAGCTTATCTTTTGCTGACTTTTTAAATTATCCACCCGTCATTGTTCTTCTTTGTCTCTGTTTACATAGTCTTGTTTGACTTAGATTTAAAACAGGCTTTATGTGTCGCCTCTTCCCCCCACCCCCTTTGCGCACTACGCGTTGCCGGCTCCCCAAGCAGACAGCGCTCAGGAACGGGGGCCGTCAGACCCAGAGAACCGGTTGCGCGGCAGTGGTCCAGATCACTTCTCCACCACCCTAGTCCGAGTTCATGTAGATAATACAACTAATTCATACTGGAGCTGAAAACCTAGCAAAAATCTACAGTCTGGCACTGGTGTACACACACAGACACACACATTTATAAATATATATATATATATATATATATATATATATATATATATATATATATATATATATATATATATATATATATATATATATATATATATATATATACAGTGGAACCTCGGTTTTCGACCATGATCCATTCCAGAACCCTGTTCGAAAACCGATTTGGTCGATCACCGAAAATCGTTTTTCCCATTAAAAGTAATGTAAAATCGTTTGAATCCGTTCCAACACCCCTGAATGTTTACCATGACCGTAAACATGAAGCTAACCCAGGCTAATCATACATTCGTGAATGTGTAAAAATAAAAAAAAAATTATGAATAAGATTTCTTACCTTTGTGGTGGACCCGGTGGGGAGAGAAAAATCATCGGAAGTTTTTCAATCTCTTCCAAAACTTGCGGCAGTTGCTTGCTTATGGCGCATCACCCGATTTCACAGCCTCCTTATTCTTTACTATCGTACTGATAGTAGATTTAGCCATGCTGTATTCACTAGCAAGATCTGAAATTCGAAATTTTTTTTTTTCACCTGTCCTGCTTGCACCGACCTTCTTCCGAGGCATAATTAGGGGCTAAAACACCCGTACGCCGCTCAGCATCGCACCCTAGCGTACCGGCGTTTGAACTCCGATTTTGTGACCGAACAGCGAAGCAAGAATTTCTCGAACTGAGAGGCGCTCGAAAACCGAGGTCCCACTGTATATATATATATATATATATATATATATATATATATATATATATCGTATTTTCCGCACTATAGAGCGCCCCGGGTTATAGGGCGCACCCCCAAAAAATAGTTTTTGGTCCTATATCTTCCATAGATAAGGCGCACCGGATTATAAGGCGCTACAATGGGAACGTGGACAAAAAAGTCAGATAGTTCAGCCAAACTTATTACCCCCTTAACATTCCCAAAGCTTGCAAAAACGCAAATACGTGTCGAGAACACGTGAGGATGCGGTGTCCGTACGATGTCACTCAACTGCATCATTTCAAATATCATTCGGAAGGTTAAAGTCTTGGGATTCAAGAAATGCCAACCATTCCTTAGTTTCTATTTTCTTTTTCGCTCGCAACTTTACTGTGCATATGACCATAAACACTTGGAATTGAGTGTAATTCACTCAACTCATCACAGCAACATCAAGATCGTTCTAAAACAAGATACCGGGAAAATATAAAGCCGCATAGCTCACCTAAGTTCTCACGTTCAATAATGATACGCAATCATGGTCTTCTTACAACCGTGAGTGTAGTAAATCCAGGAGAGTCAAATATTTACAAATACAGACTAATGAAACATGTTTCTTTATGGCATAGTTTAGCGAGCTTGCTATTCAGTCATCTTTTTCGGCCAATTGCAGGGTTTGTTTCGGCCCTCTAGCCTATCCGAGGTTCCGAATAACTTCAGCCAATAGCGATCGATTTAACGGATGATTGACACATCTTTTTCGGCCAATTGCAGGGTTTGTTTTGGCCCTCTAGCCAATCCGAGGCTCCGAATAACTTCAGCCAATAGCGATCGATTTAACAGATGATTGACACATCTTTTTCGTCCAATTGCAGGGTTTGTTTTGGCCCTCTAGCCAATCCGAGGCTCCGAATAACTTCAGCCAATAGCGATCGATTTAACGGATGATTGACACATCTTTTTCGGCCAATTGCAGGGTTTGTTTTGGCCCTCTAGCCAATCCGAGGCTCCGAATAACTTCAGCCAATAGCGATCGATTTAACGGATGATTGACACATTTTTTTCGGCCAATTGCAGCGTTTGTTTCGGCCCTCTAGCCTATCCGAGGCTCCGAATAACTTTAGCCAATAGCGATCGATTCAAATGATGATTGACACATTAGTTAGCCAATGAAACGCCGGTATATAAATCCCAGCATACACCGCGGACTACTCCACGTTCGGGGGAAAATCGAGTGGGCGGCTGTTGCGTAAATTGCGAGACCTTGCGATTTAATATTGAGCCACATACAAGGCGCACTGTATTATAAGGCGCATGGTCAGCTTTTGAAAAAAATTAAGACTTTTAGGTGCGCCTTATAGTGCAGAAAATACGGTGTGTGTATATATATATATACAGTAAACCTCGGATAAGTCGGATCCAGATGGACCGGTCATTTTCATCCGACTTATCCGAGGATCCGACTTATCCGAGGTCGCAAAATTTCGAACTAAGAAGAAATTTAACTCTTAGAAAAGTGCATACTTGTATATGTAAAATGAAATACCAAGCAATGATATCTTGTAACATGAACGTGATTTATTATCAAAAAAGTTCTTAAAATGAACATGAACATGGTTGATATGAACTATGGTTAATAATACACTGTATATGAACTGGTTATGTAATTTTATCCGTACGATTCATCGTCCGTTAGATTCGTAAGTCTGTTAGGTTCGGAGTTACATTGTACTCATTTGAAAAAGTCTGTAATTTTGGTTTGTTGCATAGATAACTGGGATTGTTTCAGCAGCAACGTCTCCATCTGATCGGCAAGGTCTTCGAGTTCTGGGCATGCAGCAAGGCCGTAATACCTCAAAGTGCGCAGTGCACTGTAGGCGTCGTTGAGTTTCGGGGGCGGTCTTTCAACGTCCATTTGCTCATCCTCCTCCTCGTCACGAAGGAGACCTTCCTCCGCTGAAGGATCACGAACGACTTCAACAATTTGTTCATCTGTTAATTCCTGGACAGTTTCTACATTGTCGTCTACGCAGAGATAATCATCAGGGTTACTTGGAACTGCCTCTCCAAACAAGTCTCGTAGTCGCGACCATATGTTCCGGAAGTTTGTCACTTCCTCTTCTGAAGTGTCCTCCACGACCTCTGGTGATTCGTCACGGACTTGATCGTCGGTTCCTACATCGTCAGCGATCTCTGCAGGTCTCTCAAAACCAGCTTTTCGGTAACAGTTTTCGATGGTCTTGGCAGTCACTCGCTTCCACGCAGACTTAAGTGCGATTACTGCGTCCAAAATCGTCCATGAGAACGGAGGAGCGTTATCATCTGTTGCCTCAAGTCTTCGCAATGCCAGTGTACGTCTGTAGAAATACTTCAGGTTTTTTATGATACCCGAGTCCATCGGCTGGGTGTGCGAAGTGGTATTTGGTGGTAAAAACACCAATTCGATATTGTTCAGTTCAATGGTTGGATGCGCCGGACAATTATCCACCACCATAACGATCTTCCTCTTTTCGAACGCCATCCTCCTGTCCAACTTTTTCAGCCAAGCTTCAAACAACGACGACAGCATCCAAGCCTTCTTGTTGGCCTCATACAGCACCGGAACTTCTACGTTTTTAAAGGCTCTCGGTTTTTTACTTTTTCCGATAACCAGCAACGGCAACTTATCAGTACCGTCCATATTGGAACCCACAAGCACTGTCAGTCGAGATTTTGGTTGTTTCGCACCGTGATGAGATTGTCCAATAAAACCGATGGAATTATCCGGCAAAAGCAGCCAAAAGAGGCCCGTCTCGTCCGCGTTATAAATATCCTTTGGCTCATAATTCTTGAGTATTTCTCGCAGTTTTCCGCTTTTCCATTCTTCAACAACCTCTGTATCCACTCCGCCCGACTCCCCGGCTTTAGTAATCCGCCCAAGTCCATATCGTTTTTTGAACCTGTCGATCCACGCTGGTGCAAGTTCAGCCGATTCCGGTGAAAACTGTTGGCGAAATTTGTTAGCTTGCATTAGCATCATTCCACAGTCAATTCTGATTTCAGGCCTCGATGATTTTTGACGGAACCACAAAATCAGTGCTTTGTCGACATCTGGATGATCATTTACCCTCTGCCTTTTAGCGGTCGGAGCTCTAAAATCTGTCGCACACATATCTTTTATCTTCTTCTGGCTTTTCAGAATGTCGCTCAAAGTTTGAGGGCTCATTCCAAACTTCGCCGCGATGTCTTTTTGCTTCATGTGCTGATTCTTTTCTTGGAATTCAATGATAGCGAGCTTTTCTTCATACGTTCTAGTCTTGAGACTCCTGCCTTTGGTTTTAGAACTTGAGGCCATCGCCACACCGTAGACCGCACAGACCGCAAGGAAGTCCAAAGAAATTCACACAAATTCAATTTGAATGCTAGCACTACTGTAATAAGAAACAATGGGATTATGATTACGAGGCTTTGTTCTATGACCGCGTGCTGTGATTGAGAGTGCTATCATTCAACACTGAGGAGGAGTTTGATGAATAGCCTCTGCCAATCACGGAACGCCACGTCACATCAAGAAATCTTCCCGGAAAATCTGGGAGGGGTGAAAATCTTCCCGGAAAATCTGTGAGGAGTGAAAATCTTCCCGGAAAATTCCATCGCTTACTGCCACTGGAGGCTGAAATTTAGAGCATTTGGGAGATGTCCTAGGCGACCTGATACCGATCCGACTTATCAGAGGCGAAAACCATTAAAAAGGGTCAATTGTACGGAAAAATCCATCCGACTTAGGCGAGGATCCGACTTATAAAATCCGACTTATGCGAGGTGTAATACTACAGAAAAGCCTAGAGAACAAACGTTCCACGCAATTTGTCCGACTTATCCGAGAATCCGACTTATGCGAGTCCGACTTATCCGAGGTTTACTGTATATATATATATATATGTGTGTGTGTGTATATATATATATATATATATATATATATATATATATATATATATATATATATATATATATATATATATATATATATATATATACCAGTATATATATATACCAGTATATATATATATATATATATATATATATATATATATATATATATATATATATATATGTATTTGTCAGTCGAAAGCATGACAGTTTTGACACCCAGGGTAGCTTGTGTCCTTGGTCAAAGCAACTGGTCGTGCCACAATGGCAGCTTGGGCTAGAAGGCAAAAGGGAGGAGGGGGGTGGGGTTATACAGGGAGTGCAGAATTATTAGGCAAGTTGTATTTTTGAGGATTAATTTTATTATTGAACAACAACCATGTTCTTAATGAACCCAAAAGTCTCATTAATATCAAAGCTGAATATATATAAGTTGGAGTGGGGCTTTTTTAGTTTTAGCTATTTTAGGAGGATATCTGTGTGTGCAGGTGACTATTACTGTGCATAATTATTAGGCAACTTAACAAAAAACAAATGTATACCCATTTCAATTATTTATTTTCATCAGGGAAACCAATATAACAGCTCAACATTCACAAAAATACATTTCTGACATTCAAAAACAAAACAAAAACAAATCAGTGACCAATATAGCCACCTTTCTTTGCAAGGACACTCAAAAGCCTGCCATCCATGGATTCTGTCAGTGCTTTGATCTGTTCACGATCAACATTGCGTGCAGCAGCAACCACAGCGTCCCAGACACTGTTCAGAGAGGTGTACTGTTTTCCCTCCTTGTAAATCTCACATTTGATGAGGGACCACAGGTTCTCTATGGGGTTCAGATCAGGTGAACAAGGAGGCCATGTCATTAGTTTTTCTTCTTTTAGACCCTTTCTTGCCAGCCACGCTGTGGAGTACTTGGATGCGTGTGATGGAGCGTTGTCCTGCATGAAAATCATGTTTTTCTTGAAGGATGCGGACTTCTTCCTGTACCACTGCTTGAAGAAGGTGTCTTCCAGAAACTGGCAGTAGGACTGGGAGTTGAGCTTGAGTCCATCCTCAACCCGAAAAGGCCCCACAAGCTCATCTTTGATGATACCAGCCCATACCAGTACCCCACCTCCACCTTGCTGGCGTCTGAGGCGGACTGGAGCTCTCTGCCCTTTACCGATCCAGCCACGGGCCCATCCATCTGGCCCATCAAGACTCACTCTCATTTCATCAGTCCATAAAACCTTAGAAAAATCCGTCTTGAGATTTTTCTTGGCCCAGTCTTGACGTTTCAGCTTGTGTGTCTTGTTCAGTGGTGGTCGTTTTTCAGCCTTTCTTATCTTGGCCATGTCTCTGAGTATTGCACACCTTGTGCTTTTGGGCACTCCAGTGATGTTGCAGCTCTGAAATATGGCAAAAATGGTGGCAAGTGGCATCTTGGCAGTTGTACGCTTGACTTTTCTCAGTTCACGGGCAGTTATTTTGCGCCTTGGTTTTTCTACACGCTTCTTGCGACCCTGTTGACTATTTTGAATGTAACGCTTGATTGTTTGATGATCACGCTTCAGAAGCTTGGCAATTTTAAGAGTGCTGCATCCCTCTGCAAGATATCTCACTATTTTTGACTTTTCAGAGCCTGTCAAGTCCCTCTTATGACCCATTTTGCCAAAGGAAAGGAAGTTGCCTAATAATTATGCACACCTGATATAGGGTGTTGATGTCATTAGACCACACCCTTTCTCATTACAGAGATGCACATTACCTGATATGCTTAATTGGTAGTAGGCTTTCGAGCCTATACAGCTTGGAGTAAGACAACATGCATAAAGAGGATGATGTGGTCAAAATACTCATTTGCCTAATAATTCTGCACTCCCTGTAGGCTGGCTCCGAATGTGATCTGAAAGATTATCTTGCAAACGGGTCCGCCAAGCTGGATAAACAATGGGACGCTTACAGTGCCTCCGTCGATCATTTCATGGATTTTAAACATAAACCTGCTGTGTTTAGCAAATGTGGATGAACACCCTCAAGGGGGCTGCTCATTTTTGCAACAATTCATTGACAGTATCTTGTTTTGCCTCACTGGTGAAAGCATGCCCTGGTTGAAGTTTTCCCCAATAGAGGCCGCAAAATCCGCCAAGACATTGTGTTACCCAGGTTTTCTTTTTTAAAAAATCCTGAGGCACACCGTCCGTTGGTCAATTTGAGTCTCCGTGGTGTATTCTTCCATGTTCTTTGTAGCACTCGTTCTCGGTCCAGTGTCAAATATTACACAATGTCCCTTTTGATATATTTTCCTGTACTACCTCATGAGCAGAGGGTTAATAATCTGCTTAGTTACAGACAGATAGATAGACAGAAAGACAGACAGACAGACAAGCGGGCAGGCGGACGGACGGACCGACCGACTGATGGACGGACGGACGGACGGACCGACCGACCAACCGACAGACAGACACGTAGGTAGGTATGTAGGTATGTAGGTAGGTAGGTAGGTAGGTAGGTAGGTAGGTAGGCCGGCAGGCAGACACACAGTCAGACATACAGACATACAGACATGTAGACAGACAGACAGATAGATAGATAGATAGATAGATAGATAGATAGATAGATAGATAGATAGATAGATAGATAGATAGATAGATAGATAGATAGATAGATAGATAGATAGATAGATAGATAGATAGATAGATGGATAGATAAATAGATCGATAGATAGATAGATAGATAGATAGATAGATAGATAGATAGATAGATAGATAGATAGATAGATAGATAGATAGATAGATAGATAGATAGATAGATAGATAGATAGATAGATAGAGAATGCGAGAGAGTAAGAGAGAGAGAGAGAGAGAGAACTTTATAGTCCCGTGGGGGTAAATTTGTTTTTTCCCTGGAATAAAGCACAGATACTGAACAAAGGATAGTTATTTTGCAAAGATAACATCAGAATATTTCCGGCGGCACATAAGAAAAGGTCTCACAGCACACTAGTGTGCTGCATCACATTGGTTAAAAAACACTGACTTGAAACAATGAATCCCCTGTGTCATCACGAGCGAAGGATTTGAATCTCTTAAACACACACAATCATTTGGTCATGTTTGCATTCCAGCTCATAAATGTTTTCTCTGCGAACATGGAGTCGTTTTAGCTCCATCTTGCCGACTCTGCAGCCTCTCAGAGCGCCCGGGGTGGTCTCTTGGGTTGGTGCTCTGCAGGCCCTCTAAGTTTGCTAACGTCAAAGGCTGTCCTTCTGAGCATTATGATGTTCCTCTGAGTGTGTGTGTGCGGGTGCCAGAGTGTCTCATCTCCAGCCTCTGGCGTGGTCAGGTTCAATTTCTATCACGGCGCCTGTTGGATGAGATAAAAGAAATGGTTTGCTCCACCACTGCATTGCACCAGTCGTCTATTTGTAAACCCAGTTGTAACTTCCTCTATCCTCGCTTCCTATACTTTTGACCCTGCGCCGGTCCAACCTATAATCCCCCGTGGCTCATATGGCGATCGGTGGGTATATCATCGTCAACATCATCATCTGATTCCGCAGCTGGATGTGCCGTGTATCTTAGCGTGTCGGATCTCATCCCATGAATGGAAATGAAATCCTCTTGGAATAATTCCAGGAGATCCCACGTGTCGATGCTGCGTTGATTAAAATAGATTTGGCTCATGACGCATTTCTTATGACTCGATAACAGTTTGACCTACCGCGACGATAACTTTGCATATTAGCCAGCATCACTGAGTTCAGTCGGTGTTTTGCAGTGTTTTCTTTTTATTTATCTTGTTATTTTCGTGACGTACAACCTGGGAAATTCTTTCTAACTGTCCAACCAGCGCAATGATTTTTGAATGGGTTAGGGTTACCCCAAATAAAATTATACTTATACTTTAAAAGTATTTTCTGTTCTTTGCTTAAACTTCATTCTTTTTGATTGGAAAATGAAAGGTTTCGACCCAAAACAATTATTATACATAAAATTATTTTTATCCATAAAATTCGTAAAACCTCCTTGAACTAAAAAAAAAAAATCTCTCTCTCTCTCTCTCTCTCTCTCTCTCTCTCTCTCTCTCTCTCTCTCTCTCTCTCTCTCTATATATATATATATATATATATATATATATATATATATATATATATATATATATATATATATATATATATATATATATATATATTTCCACACTGGGAGATAATTTAACTTGTTTAAATTGATATGTGCCCTGCAGCTGGCTGGCAACAAGTTCAGGGTGTCCCCTGCCCACTGTCCGAAGGCAGCTGGGATGGGCTCCAGCACCCCCGCGACCCTACTGAGGATAAGCGGTTCAGCTAATGGATGGATGGATTTAATATGTAACTTGTTGTTTTTTTATTTATTGTTTTTTTGTATTTATGTAAAATTGTTCTTATTTTGATATTTGAAGCACTTTTTTATAGTTCGTGTGTTCGTTGTTATTTCTGTTTTTGACAAAAGTAGCTCAAAACATTTTTTTGTACTCAATCATATCTCATCTCATCTCATTAGCCGTACCGCTTATCCTCATTAGGGTCACGGGGGAGGCTGGAGCCAATCCCAGCCATCTCCGGGCAGTGG
This sequence comes from Urocampus carinirostris, assembly GCF_059441175.1. Lineage (NCBI taxonomy): Eukaryota > Metazoa > Chordata > Actinopteri > Syngnathiformes > Syngnathidae > Urocampus > Urocampus carinirostris. The sequence goes on along the minus strand of NC_142351.1, from coordinate 57,125,446 downwards.
GCAGGGGACACCCTGAACTGGTTGCCAGCCAATCGCAGGGCACACAGGGACAGACAACTCATTCGCTCATTCACACTTATGGACAATTTGAAATGCATGTTTTTGGAACGTGGGAGGAAACCGGAGTGCCCTGAGGACACCCACGTAAGCACGGGGAGAACATACAAACTCCGCACAGAAAGTCTGGAGCTGGATTTGAACGACAGGTTCCCATAACATGAACTGTGCCGCACAAGCGCTAACCACTGCGCCGCCGTGCTGCCCTACTCAAAGCACATCAAGATATAGTCATTAAATGGCAAAAATTATATCTTTATTTTATAATCTGTCATTAGGAAATCCTATTCACATATATTGTAATAAGAAGATAATACTTACCATCAGACAAAACAATTTTGTTCTACTTTATAACATTGAAAGTATTAGAAGAAAGCATATTAAAATATCTATCGAATAAAATGTACAGTCAATTGGCACACATCCACAGGCCGTTTTTTTGGGCGGGGATTTTCTCCCCCACAAGAAACATAGTTGGTAACTAGATGGTAACCAGTAGCACAAGAAGCCTCCTGATCTGACTCAGATACAGCACCTTCATCACCTGGTCACCGTTTTTTGGGACATAAAGCATCATCCCGTTCTCTGGACATGAGCGAGGTTCCTGTATTGACTGGCAGCGGCGTGCAGGTGGTCAAGTAATCTGTGACCATGAACCGTGAATACTAATTTAAGTATTGTTTACGGTATATTTTTTTCATTTACATTGAAATATCGCATCTCATCTCATTAGCTGCACCGCTTATCCTCAGTAGGGTCGCGGGGGTGCTGGAGCCCATCCCAGCAATCTTCGGGCAGTGGGCAGGGGACACCTTGAACTGAATCGCAGGGCACACGGGGACAGACAACTCGCTCGCTCATTCACACCTAGGGACAATTTGGACTGGCCAATCCACCTGAAATGCATGTCTTTGGAATGTGGGAGGAAACCGGAAGCACTGGGAGAACATACAAACTCCGCACAAGAAGTCCGGTAGCTGGATTTGAACCCACACAGGAGGTTCCCACGACCTTAGAACTGTGCCGCCGTGCTGCCTAGAAATATCGCATAATAAGACAAATTATATTTGAAATAAGAGATTCTTATATCTAATTAGATTTTAAGTATTTATTTTCTTAATTTACAAATAAAAGTACATTTTAAGTATTTATTTTCTTAATTTACAAATAAAAAATACATTTTAAGTATGTATTTCTTCGTATATAAGGAAGCACATTAAAATAGAGTTATAAATTTAATTTAAAAATACTCATTGATGTATTATTTATGTTTTAATTGGAAGAGCCAGTATGAAAATAGTGTGCTTTACTTATACTTTATTACATTTAAGGTGTAAAGGACATTAAAATATATAGTAATATTAATAAGAAAAATTGGAATTACTTATTTATCATTTAATGTTTTTCCGTTAGACAATCAAGAAGAAATATAGTATAACTAAAAAAATAATACTTACATGAGACAAAAAAAAAACATTTTTCTTTTTTATGAAATACCCAAAACAGCAAGAACAAAGGCTTGTATTGCACACGATAAACCAAAATAAAAAGTACTAGTAATTTACATAGTAATGAGACATTTTCTGGACTAACGAAGCTTGAATGCAGAGTTGGAGAACCCAGAGGGGTAAAAAAAATAAAAAAATAAAACCGAGAACTTTGAATACATCATTGTTTTTCGCCAAGAGGCAAAGTGGAGCCATTACGTGCTGCAGCAAAAAGGGTCAGGCACTCGTTTCCATTAGGGAGCTGCAGTTTGTATTGGGTTGCATCCCAGCTATAAAAGATGCTTTTAGAGGACCGGCTTTTCATTCGCTGCAGTGCTCTGACCGTCGCCAACGGGAAGAAACTCAACAGAAAAGATGATGCCAAGTTATATTTATTTGGGACTGAATCCGACACTTTTAGTACAACGTTTTTAATTCATAGTACACACGAGCAAAAATAATGTACGCTTGGATAAATTAAGAAAATTTCCTCCCTTTTTGTTGATTGTCTTATTTATCAACTATAATTTTGGAACTATGTTGCCGCTAACGTCATTACACTGTTTTCCATTTTGCTATAGTCCTGATGCACTTACCACTTAGGCCAGTCCCTTGAAAATATTTACCTATTTATCCTAACATATTTTTTTTTTAAATCAGATTTTTCACCTCAAGTCTGTTAATGCCAACTCTAATTATGTTGTACAGTAAACAATGTTCACTATGTTTTTTTATCAATAACAATAAAGACAATTCAATCATTTAAACAACAAATACAATATTTGTAATTACCTAATTAAATTAAATGGATAATCGTTGAAAATAATAAAAAATAGAAGGTTTTGCTTGGGTTATGCATAAGTAGGCTAAAAGCAGATAGCTTGGTGGAAAAAATGATATGGGCTCAAAAAATTTTGTTGGACATTGTTAACACATCCTAATAGAGGAAATATTCTACCTTGAAGCTTTTAAGGACACTCTCAAACAATTCACCCCACTTTGAAGAAAAACATAAGAATAGCATTCCTTATACACCTGGTTTGAGAGGCGTTCAAAGACCATGCATGCAGTCTGAAATATTATGTAGTTACAGAGAACACTAACCAACAATACCGTTTGTTTTTATTGCCATTTTCTTTTGTTTTTTTGTTGTCTTGTGACATAAATGACACATAATTTGGATGCTTCTCGAGGTTTTGTAATTTTTTTCTAACAGCAATTTTTCTTTTGATTTTTCTTTGTCCTTTAGGATTGGAATCAGGGATGTTCTTACATCGGCATTACATGACATTTCATTTTACATGACACTTTTATTTGTGAATAGGGAAAAAAAATCCTGATTTCTCTTTCCATAAATCCATCCATCCATTTTCTGTGCAGCTTATCCTCACTCGGGTTACAGGCCCATCTCAGCTATCTTCGGAAAGAGGGCAGGGCGCACCTCAAACTGGTTATTAACCAGTTACAGGGCACACAGAGACAGAGAATTCACTCACTCATCCCCACCTATGGACAGGCATTTAGCCTGATAGGAATAATCTTAGAATGTGGGAGAAAACCGGAGTGCCAGGAGGAAACCCACGCAGGCACGGGAGAACATGCAAACTCCACATAGGTAGGTGAAATTGAAGCCTGGACCTCCGCATCAGGGACCGTGCACTAACCACCCGGGCACCGTGCCAAAATTTCTAAAGATTTTGTAGTTGAACATCTTTATTTTTATAGAGAAGAAGTTTCCTAAACGTGTTTTATTCTTCTGTTTTGGAAAAATTCAGAGCAGTTCCATTGAGGTTTTTTTTACACAATAGAACAACATTTTAAGAGACAGAATATATTCTGGGCCTATGGGAAAGAATGTCTGGGCGTGGTTAGGCAAGACGGAACTCAGGTAATGTAGGAATTCTAAACTTCACAATAGATGTTTTGCTAGATCGCCTGTAAATATTATGATAACGTCAATGCTGTTTTTATCAACATTACATCAAAAAACTAAGTGAACTTTATAGTCAATGACTTAATGGAACATTGACATGTCAAGGGACCTAAAAAATACATTCAAAGAACGTGCACTATCGACCAGTGAATTATTGAAATGATAACGATGTGAATAATAAAATAGATACATCTGTAAAACCCATACAATTATTACATATACAGTGACATTTTACAATATTCTCACAATAGCTATCAGAATCTTACTGAGGATGATTGTTTAAATTACTCAGTGGTTGGTCTCTGACGTCAATTATAATTATCAGGCTACTGTAGTCCCAGGAAATAAATGTCAAGGTGCAAATTATGTTCAAAAGACCAACTAAAACTCAAATGGCAGGAGATGAAAATATAGAAAACTTCTGTATTTTCATTTCTGCCCAATGTTTGCGTGGCCTCACTTGTCATGAACAGCGATCGGTAAAATTGACTCTGATTGTTGTCTCTCTCACCCTGTCCTTCACACCCTTCTGCCTCCATTAGGACAGTCGTATTGTGATAACTAACACGACCGGCCGAGAGAACGAGTTCTCTTTGAGTGGGGCGCTTGCTTACAAAGCTGCCTGTCACCTTGCTGGAGGCCATAGACTAGCTGGGCGTGGTCAATAAAGTTTTTGGGTTCTATTCATAGCCTTTGGTCCAGCTTCTAACAACGAGCCAAAAATGTTCTTACAAAATCTGAAGATCTTACACATGGTACCCAAAAAATGTAGACATACTTTAACAGCTGATAACTTAATTATTCATTATTTCTTCATAGATTAAACCCTTTGAACAGAGTAATGGAGGCCAGACTTTACTTTGATGAGAATAATTTTATCTTACATAGCACTGGAAGGGAGCAGCACGGCGGAACAGTGGTTAGCGCGTGTGCGGCACAGTTCTGAGGTCATGAGATCGAACCTCCCTGTGTGGAGTTTGCATGTTCTCCCCGTGCTTACATGGGTTTCCTTCGGACACCCCGGTTTCCTTCCACATTTCAAAAACATGCGTGTCAGGTTAAGTGGCCGGTCCAAATTGTCCCTAGGTGTGAATGAGCGAGTAAGTTGTCTGTCCCTGTATGCCCTGCGATTGGTTGGCAACCAGTTCCATCCAACGCATCATGCAAACATTGTCAATGGAGTAGTTCCCCTCCAAGGTTAGTCTATGCTTTAAATGACGATGATCCAGATTGTACAGTATTGAGGATGGTACTTGGAAAGGTGTAACAAACATGCACACTTTCCCTGAAAGATTGTGTGGAAGTAATGAGGCCAGATTCAAATTCAACGGTTCAATTAACAGATACTATTGTACCTACTCGGCACCCGAAGATCCATGTCATGGTTGGCCACCAAGTTAAGTTTTCCAGGAATGAATTGCATTTTCACATTTTTGAATAAATTCCCTGTCTTTGAAGTCAATTCTGATTACCATCACTCTGTTCAATGGGTTCAGTCAGAAGAGAGAGATTAATATTTTGAGTTTCAGATGCTAAAATCTACAAATATTTTTGGGGAAACACTGTATTCACACATGTCTTAATATTCTGTAGATGTATTTTAATACTCTCTTTATAGCGTAATGGTAGGCTGTGCAGGCTTTTGAGATTTTTTGGGATTAAGGCTGTACAAATAAACAAATCTTGACTTGACTTGTTCAGTACGTTGGTGCAGTGTTCAATATGTGTTATGAAACCAGTCAACACAATCTTCTCAACGTCATTTATTGTGGCTATCGTCAACGAGGAGAAACCTGTTCTTCATTGTCTGAGCTGCCCCTAATCCAGCCACATTTGCTTTCCCTCGCAGCCTCGTTCAAGCCTAATGATGTCAGATTAAGCTCTGCGCAACTGTCCATCTGACATGAGGGCTGGATTTGTCCTGGATTGGAACAATCTGGATGGGCTGGCTCCCAAGGTCTATAATTCTGCACACTCATACACACACACACACACACACACACACACAAACACACACACACACACACACACACACACACGACTAGATGGATCAAAAATCAGCAGAGGATCTACATGTTTACACAAGCTTTTGAAACCCGAAACTTGCCAAACAATCCCAAAAGACACGTTTGAAATATTCCCGATCGAATTTTACTGACAAAGACTCTATAGACTTTGGGTCATTCCGTCCCCCTGGGCCACATTTTGGATTTAGATCACCTCATCCCTAGATATGTCCCTACGATGCCCTTGTGCCTCAACGGGCACCAATGCCCTCCTTTCCTTTTGTTACAGGCGGGGGGCCTTAATAGGGCGAGGGGTGACGCTCGCCCCGATTTCGCTTCACCATACAACCCACTTGCGCTCGATGGCTAACAAATCGCCGGCAAACCCGCGTTGGCGAAGGTCCACGCTGATCGGCGTATTTCAAGACACGTCACGTGTCTGCCCGGTCGGTCACGTGACCCCTCGGCAGCAACCAATCGGGCGGTGCGAGAGCGAAAGGCAGAGGGTGGAGATCGTTCTTCCTTTTTGCGATTTTTAATCGTGCTACACCGACAACGCTCGCTGACATCAAACTGCCCTCCTCAAAGGTAAATTTGTTTTTTCGTTATTGTTTATTTTGGTAAAGAAGGCCCAAATCCAAGGGTTCTCTTAGGTATCTCATTTCTTCATTTTTACTCCTGAAAAGATTTTCCCCCATTTTTACAAATATATAAGTGGTCGCTGGAATTTCGTAGCATCATGTTGATCTTAATATCAGTATTGCTCACTTTTGTTCCTGACCTTTTGGATCAGCTGCCGCCCTTCCCACCCCTTTGTCTTGATTCCGTCATCCGTAAAAGATCTCATTAGCGTTTCTTTAACTTACCCCCAGTTCGACGAAGTCCCACGCGGACATGTTTTGGTTGTGGCTAGAGAATTCCATTGTACAGTTAGCTAACGGAAATGGAGCGCGATGCCCTTTTTTATTTCAAATGCTGAACTGACTCACACTGCGACGTGCTCGCCTGCGATTGTTATTCCAATTATCGTCACAAGGAAATCAGCGCTGCCATGTTTGCTAAGCTAGAAACGCGTTCCGAGGTTGCACGGAACGACAAACGTCTGCATCGTCGTTGTAAAAATCGTACTTGCGCAACACCTCAAGCTAACCGAAAGTCGTCGGGCTTCGGAGCAAACGGGAGCCGAGACATAGTTCACTTCATGCAAATTATGGCAAATCAAAATGGCCGACGCGAAGCGCGGCTTTTTTCACAGCACAACATGGTGCACCCGTACGCTTAAGCCTTTGACGGATGTTTGTAATCTCCAACTCTCAAATAGTTTGAACTCGTTGCAACTTGCGAGGGTCTTTGAGAGTGCTTTGAATATTATCGAGACTGAGGTATCGGGATTCTGGGTCGCTGATGTGGAGTGACAGCTTTTGAAAGCACTGTCATAGTGTTGTAGCATTGGGTGGATGAGCCCACCCCACCCCCCACACCCCCTCTTGCACACACCTCCCTCTCATCGGTACCACTTACAACAAAAGCCCCCACGAGATGAGAGATGCTCATCTACCAGTGAAGAACATTTCGGGAGCAAATCTTCTCTCATGCGACTCAGGTAGATTTTACTCACTAAATTATCTCGTCTATAGAAAAAACATGTATCAACGAGGTCAGCCAGAAGGCTTCCCCTGCCCCCCTTTTTAACCAGTAATTGGAGCACAAACATCCGGAAAGCTCTTCGGTTATGTGATGAAACACATAGGACTCACTCTGAATGCTCGCCCGAGGCCAAACGTCGAGCGGTCGCTATCTATTGATGCAAAATCTGTGGCGGATTCAAACAGGAAAGTTCATATCAGAAAACAAATAGAAAAACTCATTTGGCATACTTGCAAAATTACCCCGTGCACTACCTTTGACGCATAAAGATGTCAAACACCCACCAAAAACGCAAAAACCAATTGTTCAATCAAAATATCATTTCCCCTTTTTATACTTATTGTAAAATCAATTTTCATTAAAAAAAAAAACAACATTATTTTTATTTATACAAACGTAAAATCAACTTAATTATATACCATCCGCCATATCAAATATGTGTACAGTATTTATTTACTGTAAAAGTAAACTAGTGGTGACTAGGTACATGAAAAAAATCAAATATGATAAATTAAGAAAAGTAATACTTAAAATAAGCAAAATTATTTCACACGGTGGATGTCAAATTATGTTTTCCTTTTTTACTATCACTAAAACAAAATTGAAATAACTTCCAAATAAAATTAGAAAAATTGTGTGGAAAATGACCACCATCATCTGTAGATAGTAATGGACAAAAATAGTGAATATAATTAAAAAAAAAACCACTTAATTCTTAGTCCATGCAATGTATTTGTATTTTTACAGCAAAATGTCATATAAAAAGAAAATGATGTATTATATGAGTAAAAACAATAATATTTGCAGGTAAAACTGATGTATGATAAAAGAATATACTTACAACGACTGAACATATGTGCCATCCGCTGTATCAGTTATTTTTGGTCATCAAGTATTATATTTTCTTAGTATTATTCAAATTCTTCCCTATGATGTTAGATAAATATGTCTAAAACAAATATCATTCTTTGGTAGTATAGGCACATGTTTTTTTTGTATTGCCCTGAAATTATTATATTTTTGTTTCACTAAAAAATACCAAAGTAATTTTAAAAGTAAATCCTACAATAAGAAATGTCATCATTAAATTGAAAAAGAAGATTTAGAATTCTAGATTGAAAATGACTTTGCTCATTTGAAGTATTTATTCTATTTTTTATTGAGAGTAATAAAAAATATAAATATTATTCAGATAAATTGTAAAATTGGAAATATAACATCTAAAATGAGCAACATTATCTGCTAGCAAATAATGGACAAAACGGTACAGTCAAGTTTAAAATGTACTTATTTTTTTGGGTTAGTTGGATAGCTTACGCAGCATTTCTTGTAGTATGTCTTAGGCAAATACAGCCTGATGTCACCCATCCCTCTACAATATAAGTTCTTTGTACCAGCCTTGAACCAGGGACCTTTCACATGTTAGACGAACATGCTAACCACTACAGTATGTATTTTCCCGCCAATTTTCAGTGCATTTGTGTTTTACCACAAAAATTATTTTTAGAAAATAGTGAACAGGTAAAATAATATTTGTTTCTGGTAAGAACATGTACTCATTTAATGTTATTTCGTCAGTTCTTACTCAAAAACATCAATTTAATTGTGGTAAAGAATGAGAAATATACCTTTAAATTTGAAATCATCAGCTTACACACATTTTTTTATTTTACCATGTATTCGTCCTTTACTGCATGGATCAATTTTCAAAACTGATGTCTTGTATAGGTAGAATAATAATCACTTCAGGAAAAAATATTGTAAAAGAAGAATCATCCAGAATCATCCACATAGTATTGAAATGAAATTCTTATAGTTTTGTTTGCCGAAAAAGATATGAAAAATATTTTTCATCATATTTTTCAAACATGAAAATGATTTCATTCATTATCCTCACTCGGATCCCAGGGAACTATAGCATACCTGTCAACCTTTACGTTTTTGCCAAACAAAGTACGTTTATTATGCATTTTAAGACGTGTACGACGTACGGAAAAACGCAAATTTATCAATTATGAGTACCATCCGGTTTACACCGACTAACACGAAACAGCAAATCAATCAAGTCAAACGAATTTGCCGCGGTAGCCCCTATCTCGGTATCGTTGTTTTTGTTGCAAATGAAGCGAGCGGTTTGATGGAGTGAAAGGAAGTCCGTCTCTTCTTAGAAAACCGGCTTTTTCGGCTCAATTCATTAAAGAGATCTCAAACGGCTCACTTGCTTTGATGTATTATATTACGAATTATTTTGTTGTATAAAGAAGTTAAGAAAAAAAGGAGAAAATGAAAAAAAGACAAGTTTGTGTTTATCCCTTTAATCAGTATATTACCAACAATAATTTAATGCAGAAAATGAATTAATAATTGTGATAAGAAAATGTATTATTCTTCTTAATTATATTTGCATGTATTTTTTCTCTCTACTGTGAACGTCCAAGCTACTTCATTTTTGAACTTTTTTTTATAATAAACCTCATTCATGTTGAGCAAGTCGGGATCTCACAACAAAATGTTAATTAACAATATATATGATATAACGAAATACATGTACAATATAACATGTTAAACTACATAAATAAACACGTTTGAAAAAAAATATGGTGTAAGATTATTTTTTATTTTGTAAGGGAAAATACAAAATTTTGTAAGGGCATGGAGCGCTAGAGTTTGACAGGTATGCTATGGTAACTAAAATTACCAAAATAATTAGTCAGTGGAAAAAGAAAATCTTTCTTCAAAAGATAAGATTTGAACTATTTGAGTCTCTAAATGGACTTGACTGTGAGTATATTGCATCCTTGCGTGGATAATTGACATGATAGTGTCTTTTCATAGGATCTTATGGTGGGGCTATATAAGATCTCTCCTCTACTTGATGTGACTTATTTTGCAACATTAACTAACATTCTTAACCAAAATCTGGATGGGCCAATCTTTAGGAATAAAAGGACCCCAGACCTTTCTAGCCAGGGGAGCTTTTTGAATCTTTTACACATCAGCGGCCCCTCATAAAAAGCAACTTCTTCCCATTGTTGCACCAGCAGAAACGGAAGCCAAGACATAAAGAGCCGAGGCCCGAGGTTGATCTTTCTTCAACAGCGACGCACGATTCTTCTTCGTGCATGGCAATCAGACTCGGCCAAATTGGGAAGCAAGGCGATGGGTGTGTGTTGGGCGGGGGGCACTGCGCATTTTGTGCTTTGAGTTGCCCAGCCGAGCGTAAAGCGTGATTAATTCAATAGCCGCCGTAGAGGAGGAGGCTAGCGGCGCCCGGAACGTCGGGCATGACCCACTTTTCCCGTCAGATGTCATGAAAAATTCCCTGCCGTCCTTCATTGTGTCGTCTTCCCAATTTCCCGTCTCACTCTCGGACACGGGTGAGAGGGATTGAAGTCCATTCTTATAGAATTGACGAAAAATCCCAATATTCTGACCTCAAAAGGATTTATTGCTGAAAGATTTTCCCCCTTTGGGCCCAAATGATTCATCGGGCCTTGACCTAATTCTTTTGGGACCACACACTATTTACAGTAAATTGTTGTTTGTTTTTCAACTCCAATCTATAGCTGTTAATCACAACTAAGGAATGTAGGAATCTATGGTACCAACTGACCGCGGAGCTAAACTCTAACATTAAACATAAAACAACTTTCACAACGTATTTTTTTTAGCACTTATGTGCTTTGCCCCCAGTAAGGACCAGCACCACTGGATAGAGTCTTAAACCCGGATTAAGGTTTTTTTTTATATAATGTAATCTGGTCTCCTCTGGGAGATTGCAGAGACAGCTGGCAACAGAATCCCTGTCCTTATCTCTCGTTCGTCCCTTGGCCCCAAATCAAGCCATGCATGGCCTAGTAGAGGTATGAATTCTGGATGCTGATGCTAATGCCATCTTCCAAGGTCGGATGTAATGATTCATCATTAAGCAGTTTCTTATCTATTCAATGTAAAGCGCTCCATTTATTCTAGAAGCAAAGTGCAATCAACATCAGAAGCCCCCCAGCCCCCCCCCCCCCCCCCCCCCCCCAGCAAACATCTGGCTACTCTGTGCTTTTAACCCAGGAACATATTGGTTTCTTGCAATTAAAAATAACGCCACGGCAGGTCTTGATGTATGATTACAACGCTGATAATTAGCAGATGGCACTTAGACAGACGCAGAGGAAAAAGCAGCTGGGGCAGGTGATAAAAAAGATGTGTTTTCTTCCGCGCTTCTGATTGGCAGATTTATATCCTGTTAAATCAGGCTAATTCTGTTGGCCCCCTACTTTATAACCAAGCTTCGTTATAAAGTTTCAAAAAGGTTTTATGTCTCAATGCAAAGAAAAACAAATCCTCCTAATAATAAGTTGACACAATAAAATCATTTTAAAACTTTGGAATCTTCCAAAAATAGTACTTAATGAACTACCTTTAGGTGAATTTTGTCATTCGCGTGTGATAGTCTTAGCACTGCCGTCTCCTACTGAGGCTGGGTGCTGGACGTTTTTGGTTCAGAGCGCCCTCCTGTGTTTATCTTTGTAACTGACACTTGACTACCACCAGTAATTGAGGACGAGGTTCCATCTGAAACATGCTTCATTGGATATTAAAGAAAGAAAGAAAGAAAGAAAGAAAGAAAGAAAGAAAGAAAGAAAGAAAGAAAGAAAGAAAGAAAGAAAGAAAGAAAGAAAGAAAGAAAGAAAGAAAGAAAGAAAGAAAGAAAGAAAGAAAGAAAGAAAGAAAGAAAGAAAGAAAGAAAAAGGGAAAGAAAGAAAGAAAGAAAGAAAGAAAGAAAGAAAAAAGAAAGAAAGAAAGAAAGAAAGAAAAAAAGAAAGAAAGAAAGAAAGAAAAAAGAAAGAAAGAAAGTGAATAAT